>NC_135507.1:129296968-129325873 GCF_052857255.1 Amblyomma americanum
GACGGCTGCGGAATGGTGTTTGGTGCGCGCGGCTGAGTTCGGTGTGAAGTGAGAGCGGGTACTCTTTGCTCGCCAGTTGACTCTTTTTTTCTTTTGCCGCTTGAAAAACGAAACGCGCAACTTACATATCGTCACCGCATCGTAGTAAGACGGCTCGTGAGATAAAATCAATGGCTTATTTCGCTTTCTGATGGCAGTACCCCTACACCCCCCCCCCGGAATCTCATCATCGAGAGAAAGGAAATGCGAGACTAAGTCGCACAGATGACGCGCAATGGTTCTGTAATAAATAAGGCTTCGATAGAACGAAGCACTCTTTCTGCAATATACAGCTGTGGATTCTTTCTGAGTTCGCTGTTTTGTTAACATTCTCCCTTAGAGCGGCAGAAATTTTCTCCTTTGAGTGTAAGTGAGCACCAGGAGGTAGCAATACTCTTTTGTGCGCCATTCCTTACACCGACTAAATACAAAACCTTGCCAGAGCGCACGTCTATCTCACATGCCAAGGGCCTGGACATGTCAGCGCCTGCGCGCACGCATTTCAAAAGCGAAATACGGGCATTTGACTACATATGAACGCCGGCTT
Organism: Amblyomma americanum; assembly: GCF_052857255.1. Classification (NCBI taxonomy): domain Eukaryota; kingdom Metazoa; phylum Arthropoda; class Arachnida; order Ixodida; family Ixodidae; genus Amblyomma; species Amblyomma americanum. The sequence goes on from NC_135507.1 coordinate 129,297,555, forward strand.
CTTTCAGCCGTGCGTTCCTGTGTGACCAAAGAGAAGACTACTTCCATGCATTCTTCAAATTAGGTTCAACCGGATTTATAGTTGGCGTAAGCTTTATATAAGACAGACCTCTGTTTTTAGACCGTGCCGAAGATTGTGCAGAATGGCACGGAAAAAATCTGCCCGTTGGTGCAAAGAAATGAAAACAAGCAAAACCGTTTTGAACAGCGTGGGTACCTCCCGGGAGGTTTATATAGTACCTTTAAGAACCCTGAGCGCTGTCGTGAAAACATTTTTTTTTTTGCCTGCTTCTCCAGGAATGTTAGAATAAAGTACACAATCAGATGTTTCCATTCATGCAGTATCACTCACAGGAACGCTATAAAATAGAACAAAATTACTGGAGAACATCTCTGTGAACATTACATATAACGCTCAGTTGTTAAACAACCTCTAGCTCTAACGCATTTTGTATTTATTTTCTTCAAGGAAACTACGAAAATATTTCTTCGAATCCACCAGTTTCGCATTTGCTTTTAACCTGCGAAGGTGCAGTGCTGCCGGGCTGTTTCGCCCGCAGCCCTCTTCGCTCAATGGCAGCCATAAACTTGCAAAACCATTCGCACAGGCAGGCAGTTTTCGAAATCGTGGATGCGGCATTAGCGTGCGACTGCAGAGAATGGTCCGAACGCCGGTCTGCCTTTCGTGGAAATCCCCGTTGTGCGCGCTGCATTTGTTCGCCGCGATATATGGCCGCATCTGTTCGCGTGGTCTCATGTTTTCGATAGGATCAGTGCACGCTATGCGCAAAGTACATCAAACTAAAAGGGTCGGGACGTATTCCTGGCACTGCTCTGGGCATGCCATCGGAAGAAAGCGCCAATGTGATCCGATAATGCTGGGTTCGGCGTGGCACTGCGCTCGTATCCGTGGAGCTTGCATGTTAGCTACCAGTAGGAATGTTTCCTCTTCAAGCAACAAATCGCCATGAGCACACTGAAATTTCTCGGAATTACGATATTTTCGAAGCGTGCTTCGTTCTCGGAAAATGCGAAACCTGTTCCGAGGATATACCGAACTGACTGCCAAACTTCGGTGGCGCCAGTAACACTTATATCTATGGTGAGTAGGCAGCGATGATGCCAATGCAGCTGCGTGCTTAGTCTTAGAGCATATCCCCTGAGTGCGTTTTCTTGTTCGCTTTCCTCCAAAAAGTAATACTCGCTTATTTGTGCAACAGTATGATATATCCCTGTCCGTCCCTCCTGGCAAAAGAGTATCCACGAAGAAAAAATACTACAGCAAGGTCAAACATTTAATTCCACAATTCTGGCAAAGGCGTTGGGTTTATCCTCGGTGATGCTTTTACTCTCATACATGATTTTCCTCTAATCCTAAGGTTTAACACAAAAAACTGATCTTTTCTCGAGGGCGAAGGTCGGCGGAAGTGAGTGTGATATGTAACAGCCGCTAGCAAGGAGGTTGGCGCGCAGAGGTGGCGGGAGGGTGATGCTTCTGAAGATCTACAACAGTGCGACTCTGAATTTTATTTCGCCTTCGTTTTTTCGTTCCGCTGGTGCGTGGGCTTTCTGTGGGTGCAGGCCTTGTTAAGGGTGGAGCTAGGTAGGTTGGTGGGGGTGGTGCTTCTGTAGGGTGTAATGAGTAGGTAGGTGGTCGTGGACCAGTGATGGCGACGAGTGGGTGGGACTACCTATGTAGGCGAGCTGGGTATGTGGCCAGTAGGTGGTGCTTCTGGAGGACAAAGGATTCACTCTCCTAGGCAGGGAAAAACATTTCCTAAAAGTCGCGACGTAGCTGAAGTCTTAGCTTTCAAGCGGCACCCTGCGATATTTGCCACAGTTTTAATAAAAGCGAAAAATAAATACCGCATTAACCTCTTTGACGGCATCAAATATAAAATTTCAAGCCAACTAAACTCACTCTTGCGTAACAAACAATCTAATACGCCTGATTGAGAGTGCTACGTAAGCTGGTAAGGAAGTGGATGATAACTTCATTGACTACCTCGTCCCATTTGCCGATAGTGAACGTAATTATTGCTTTCTCAAGTAGGCAATCATGCAAGTGTCTTAACTATACTTCATATTTTTTGTGACGACATTGACGCGTTTTCAGCTTTAGACGCATTAAAGCCAGTAATTTTCAACAAACGAGGCTCAAAATACGCACTTAGTCACGACAGTATTGATCCTGCTTATATTTTCAAACTTAAAAACTTTCTGGGCGCCTCTCTGATTTTCTCGAGAAGTGCAAAACTATAACCAAATAAAAATTTGGATTCAGAGAACACTCATCTTCTGAGCTGGCCCTTTTGCGATAAAAAGAGACGATTGCGAGTAATTCATTGTGAACAAAATGACTACGTAAGGGATGTTTGCTGATATCTCAAAAATATTTCATATATAAACCATAGAACAGTCTTGGATATTTCAGCGTATGGTATACGAAATTAAGCGCTTAATTTCGTTTCAAGTTACCCCAGTATTCAGCAGTTTCTTGTTATTGGCTATTTTTAGTCTGTTCGTAAAACTGTTGAACATGGTGCGCTTCACGAAGCCTTCTGTGCCTTTTGCTATCGATGCACGTTAATCACGTAATACGTAAGAATACAGAAGTTGAGTATATCGTAACGTGATACGCGAAGGAGAACCACCGGAGCAGAGATGAAAAACTGCGGGGGTCCCTAAGTGGCCCGAGCGCGCGAGCGAGAGACAACCAGCTTCTGCATTTACTAATGCACGCGCTACTTCTTCTTCTGCAATTTCAAGTATCACTGCCCCCCTCTTCTACAGCATCGACATGATGCGGCTACGAACGAAAAGACCGCGAAAGGGTAGGACACAGCTTCAGTGAGCCGCCGTTCAGTCAGGTAGCCTGTCATGGTAAGGCTTCATGCGAACAATGTGCACGACTTCAGCACGGTGCGACCGACGCGATGAGCAAGCCGCTGGGGCGCACAACTTCGTAAGAGTCGAAGTATCTGCTCAGCAACTTTCAGAAAGTCCGCGGCGACGAACAGGCATCCAAACACACACAAAAGTCGCCGGGCGCGTAACTGACGAAGCGGCGTCTGAGGTTGTACCCAGGGGCGTCAGTCTCCTGTTGACGGTTAATTAGCAGGCGTGCCAATTGCCGCGCTTCCTCAGCACTCTGTACGAAGGTGTCTACGTCGGCGTCAGCGTCAGAGTCGCAGTAGGGTTCAACGGGCAACATAACATTCAACGGAGTGGTCACCTGCCTATATGTATACCGAAGACAAGCTGAAAGGTGGTCAGTCGGGTTGTCTCCTGCAAACGTTGTACGCAAACGTTACGTACGGCAGAATGGTGTCGTAATTTCGATGCTCGACGTTAACATACATAGAAAGCATGTCCACTAGTGTGCGGTTATGTCGCTCACTAACCCGTTTGTCTGGGGGTGATAGGCAGTAGCACTTCGATGGCTGGTGTGCGTCAGAGCAGAGTCATCACGGACTGGGTTAAGCGGGCAGTGAAAGCAGTTCCCCGGTCAGTAACAACAACGGCCGAGCTCCATGACGCAAGACAATGTTGTGGACGAAGAACTGGGGTACTTCAGCAGCAGTGCCTTTGACAAGAGACGTGGTCTCAGCGTACCGTGTCAGGTAGTCAGTTGCTACGACGATACAACGCTTTCCAGACGAAGACTTCGGAAAAGGGCCAAGGAGGTCTATGCCCACTTGGTGAAAAGGAGTCTTCGGTGTGTCGACGGGGTGAAGAAATCAGGCTGGTTTCAACACAGGAGACTTCCGACGTTTGCAGTCACGGAATGCTTTTACGTAGGCCCGCATCGATGGGAGTAACCTCGGCCAATAATACTTCTGCCTAATCCGATCGAGTGTACGGCTCACTCCAAGATGACCGGCGGATGGTGCATTATGACAGGCACTCAAGATCTCTGGCCGCAACTGTCATGGTACGACAAGTAGTAAGGCTTCTTTGCTGCTGACAAAGTTGTGCTTGTAGAGGACACCAAATCGTAAAGTGAACGTATGGAGCCCAGGAAGAAAACGACGCGGAATGCGAGCGTCGACATCTTCGAGGTAATCGATGAGCGACGCGAACTCCGAGTCTGCCCGGTGAAGCTGCGCCATTTGGGTGGTGCTAACAGCGCCCAGAAAGGAAAATCATCGGCGTTTTCTTCGGTATCTATTGTGATAGGCGCGCGCGACAAACAGTCCGCATCCATATGCTTACGGCCTGACTTGTAGACGACTGTTAAGTCGTACTCTTGCAAGCGTAATCTCCATCTAGCCAAGCATCCTGAGGGTTCTTTGAGGCCCGCCAGCCAGCATAAGGAGTGGTGGTCGCTTACCACACGGAAAGGTCGCCCGTAGAGGTATGGTCGGTTCTTGCTGATGGTCCTTATCACTGCAAGACATTCTTCCTCCGTAGTGAAATTATTGGTATCGGAGCGCGTAAGTGTTCGGCTGGCATAACTGATGACCCATTCTGCACCGTCTTGCCACTGGATCAGTACCGCACAAAGGCCGACATTGCTGGCGTCAGTGTGGATGTCCGTGTCAGCGTGTTCATCTAAATGTCCGAGTATCGGAATACTTGTAGACGGCTGCGAAGCTTCACAAATGCAGCCTCTTGGTCGCTTCCCCACAGGAAGGGCCTGTCGTCGCGAGGCAGTGAGCTTAACGATTCAGCGATTCATGGGAAATCTTGAACAAAACGCCTATAATAGGACCACAGGCCCAAAAACCGGAGAGCGACCTTCTTGTCAGTTGGGCATGGAAAACCTGAGACGGCGGCGGTCTTGCCAGGGTTCGGGCTGTTGCAAATGGGTTGCAAGCCCCAAGGGTAGCGTTGGCCTGGCGGCCTGGGGCACAGCTGGAAACATCCGAAGGTACCGGCAAAGGATGAGTCGACTGGCAACAGAACAACTTGTTTATTCTGGCATCGCAAAAGAGCAGCCGGTCAGGGCGACCACGTTACTCGAAGGAAGAAATCGAAGTCCCCCTTTGGCGTCCGGGGCAGCTGCCATTTATACCCTCGGAGTCGAGGGCAAGAAGGAACGGCTTGGGATGAGGCGCCCGATACGGCGACGCTTGGACATGTTCAGACGTGACGTGCGCGTCCGCCGGGCCGGCGCCGGTCAGACCTCCTCGCCTCCCAGTTGGGGAGCTCCTCTCCCGGGCTGCCGCGCTTTGACAAGCGTGGGCACCAACATGCACGCACACACACGCACACACGACGACACGTGGCATTGAAACCTGCCTGGACGCGCTTGGCGGGAGGCGTTACGGCAGCACTGAACGGGCCCAAAATGACCGCCACTTTGAACGAAGCCCCGGCGTCCGTTGCATCCGCGCCGGCTATACCGCGCGTCGTAGGCGAAACGTAACAGACCGCCCCGCCGGGAGAAGGAGATCCCGATGGTCAGGGGACTGCATCCGTTGTCCAGAGGGATGTCGCTCGATGATGCTCGTAATCGAAACCGGTCGTCCCTCGACGTTGCTTGAGCGCAGCGCACAGAGAAGGCCTCGTTCTCAGGTTCAGGATCACACAGGACACTGCAAAGTCACTTCGGGAGAGTTGCCATTTTTGTGCTCGTTCCCAGCAAGCGTTAGAACTACGCCGAAACGCAACCGCTCAGTTAGCAAGTACGAGACAACCCTCACTAAGCTCTGCCAGGCTCTTTCTTCTTTTATACTACTGCCTAGTTCCTTACAGTAGTCAAGCAGCACTCAGAACGCGTCCACAAATTGGAAAATTGCACTAGAAAGCACATAATCACTTTGAAACACTAAACAAAAGCAATATGTTAAAAATCCTGCCTCAGGAATAAAACATCAGTAACAAACAACTTTGAGGCGGATTTCTACGTTAGGGGCTTCGACTTAATCCATCGGCGTTACCGTTGAGACTCCCCTTTTTGTAACGCACCTCAAAGGAATATTGTTGCAAAGCGAGGCTCCAGCGCAGGAGGCGGCCATTTTTGGGAGAGATGGTCTGCAGCCATTGGAGAGGGCAGTGATCCGTCTCAATGATAAACCTCGAGCCGGCTAGGTAGCATGACAATTTCTGAACGGCCCACACGAGACACGCACACTCTTTCTCGGTGGCGCTGTACGCCTGCTCACGACAGGTCAGCTTACGACTAGCATACAGAAGGGGTGTTCCACTTCTCCATTGTCCCTTTGGCACAGTACAACGCCCATGCCTCGCTCACTAGCATCGCACTGAACAACGAACCCTTTTGTGTAATCTGGCGATCGCAGCACAGGCTGGCTTGTTAGGGCGCTCTTTAGGGCGCTAAAAGCTCTTTCCTTTGTCTCGCTCCAGACGACTGTTTGAGGCTCTGTTTTTCTTAGAGCATCCGTCAGGGGAGCCGCGATATCGGAGTACCTAGGGATGTACCTCTGATAGTAGCCGGCGACACCTAAGAACGACCGAATATCGGTCTTCGTGCGCGGTTGCGGGAAGTCTCGCACAGCGGCCACCTTTATTTCAGAGGGGCGGCGACGACCCTGTCCAATCACGTGACCGAGGTAGACAACCTCGGCCTGTGCTAATTGGCACTTGGGAGCCTTGACTGTCAAGCCCGCTTCGCGCAGGCGGGTTAGCACTGCCCGCAAGTGTGCCATATGCTCAGACCAGGATGCGGAGAATATCGCTACGTCGTCTAAATACGGTAAAGCGAATTCTTCCTGTCCTCGCAACACTTTGTCCATGAGGCTTGAAAAGCAGTATGGCGCGTTCTTCAAACCAAAACTCAAAACTTTAGGACGGAATGTTCCCATTGGTGAAATGAACGCTGCATACCTACTAGCCTCTTCTGTAAGTGGAACCTGCCAATAACCCCAGACAAGATCTAGGGTGGAAATAAACTGAGCGCTACTAACTTTCTCAAGGCGCTCCTCGATGTTAGGGACCGGATAAATTTGATCCTTAGTGATGGAATTAAGCCTGCGGTAGTCGACGCAAGGACGAGGTTCCTTGCCCGGTACCTCAACGAAAATCAAAGGGGAGGTATAATCACTCTCACCCGCCTCAATAACACCGAGCTGTAGCATTTTCTTTACCTCAGCCTCCATAATATCGCGCTGGCGGGGTGACACCCGGTACGCCTTGGATCGTACTGGCTCTGGGGAGGTAAGTTCTATATCATGAGTAAGGACAGAAGTCCTACCAGGCCTCTCAGAGAACTGACCTTGAAACTCTTGTAAGAGTTGGTGTAGTTCGGTTTTCTGCTCAGCCGACAGCAATGCTTTAATGATTAAGTCACTAATGACCTGATCAGTGTCTTCCCTGTTCGTCACTGAGCCTATTCCCGGAAGCTCGACCGGAAGCTCTTCTAACTTTCCCGTGTCGGGCATTTCCTCTCCAGTACCTGGTGCCTTCCACGCTACAGGCTCAATTTTATTCAGTTCGGACGTGCTCTGAATATCAGCTTGCTGCGCCTCCGACCCTTTCTCATTGTTCGACAACGTCGGCCCCGCAACCACCACCTTTGCAGCGAGCTCCCGAACTCTCGATCTGGTTAAGGCCTGAACGCTAGCCTCACCAAACAAAAGCCCCTTCTCGCGCAGGAGGTGATCGGACCTGTTCGAAAATAGGTACGGGTACTAGGGGGGCAGCATAGATGACACTACGGCCTCCGTCTCAAGTGCTCCGAAAGGTCCTTCAATAAGCACTTTTGCTACGGGCAGACACACGCTATGAGCTTCCAAGGCTTGCTTGATCCATGCGCACTCGCCCGTGAACATATCGGGTTCTACGTAAGAGGGGTGAACTACATCCACTGTAGCTGCGGAATCACGAAGCACTCGGCACTCTTTCCCGTTCACGAGGAAGTCTCGCATGTAAGGCTCGAGAAGCTTCATGTTCTCGTCAGTGCTACATAATGACAAACACACGACTTCTCTTTTTGTTTCTGGACACTGCGCCGAAAAGTGACCCGGCTTCTGGCACGTATAACACACGCGCGCTTGCCTCGTCTCGAACCGCTTTCTGCGTTCGGCTTCGGCTGCCGCCGTCTCCTTACGTTCGGTCGGACTGCTTTCACTCGCATCCGCACTACGTGTGTCCCCCCTTGCTCTCATGGGTGTGAACTTCGGCCTCTCAGACTTGGAGCCAAATTCACCCTTTTGACCGTCCTTAGCTCCGCGAGCCCGACGCGTCACAAACTCCTCGGCTAGCTCGGCGGCTTTAGCCACTGTACTAACGTCTGGCCTATCCAAGACCAAGTACCGCACTTTCTCAGGTAACCGACTATAAAACTGTTCTAGCCCGAAACACTGCAGAATGTTCTCGTGGTCACCAAACGCTTTCTCTTCTTTGAGCCACTCCTGCATGTTTGACATAAGCCTGTAGGCAAACTCTGTATATGACTCACTTCTGCCTTTTTCATTTTCCCGAAACTTCCGACGGAACGCCTCCGTTGACAGCCTGTACTTTTTTAGCAGACTCGATTTCACTTGGTCGAAATCCTCTGCCTCCTCTCTCTTCAAGCGAGCGACTACGTCGGCCGCCTCGCCGGGTAACAAAGTGAGCAAGCGCTGTGGCCACGTTTCCCGAGAGAACCCCTGCTTCTCGCACGTTCGCTCAAAGTTAACCAGGAACAAACCAATGTCCTCTCCAAGCTTAAACGGCCGCATCAGGTCAGTCATTTTGAACGATACCCGTTCTCCTGCACCGTGTGCCTGACTTCCATTACGAGCGCGTTCCATCTCTACCTCGAGACGCTTCATTTCCAAAGCGCGCTCTTCTTTCTCTTTATCTTTTTGTTCTTTACGTTCGCGCTCGTCTTTCTCTTTTTGCTCTTTACGTTCGCGCTCCTCTTTTTGCTCCCTCTCCTCAATGGTCTCAAGGCATTCCGACAGCTCGTCATCCTCAGCTTCCAACTCAAGAATAGCCTTTAGCAGTTCTGGTTTTCTGAGTTTGTCTGAGACATCCAGACCCAACTCTCTTGCAAGCTCCAGCAATTTCGGTTTGCGCAACGACTTCAAATCCATGGCTGCTCCGAATGCTGCTTTCTCTACTGCCTACTATTGTCTTGCCGCAAACTAACCCGGCAGCAACGACAACACAATTACCAGCTCTGTTTCTGACACTAACAAAAGCCTGGCAAAACTCAGAAGAAGAAAGTCCCGCACTCACCAAACCTCGCAGCCAAGAATTCAGCGCAGTCGTTCCGCTGCAGGCAACCAGTCATCACACAGGGCTCGTTGCACTGCTCCCGGATGGTCGTAGTGCTGCTCAGCATACAGTTGACCGCATATCTTCGCTGCTGGCCTTCGTTGTCGCGATCTCACCGCTGGCAACCAGTTGCTGCAAATGGGTTGCAAGCCCCAAGGGTAGCGTTGGCCTGGCGGCCTGGGGCACAGCTGGAAACATCCGAAGGTCCCGGCAAAGGATGAGTCGACTGGCAACAGAACAACTTGTTTATTCTGGCATCGCAAAAGAGCAGCCGGTCAGAGCGACCACGTTACTCGAAGGAAGAAATCGAAGTCCCCCTTTGGCGTCCGGGGCAGCTGCCTTTTATACCCTCGGAGTCGAGGGCAAGAAGGAACGGCTTGGGATGAGGCGCCCGATACGGCGACGCTTGGACATGTTCAGACGTGACGTGCGCGTCCGCCGGGCCGGCGCCGGTCAGACCTCCTCGCCTCCCAGTTGGGGAGCTCCTCTCCCCGGCTGCCGCGCTTTGACAAGCGTGGGCACCAACATGCACACACACACACGCACACACGACGACACGTGGCATTGCAACCTGCCTGGACGCGCTTGGCGGGAGGCGTTACGGCAGCACTGAACGGGCCCAAAATGACCGCCACTTTGAACGAAGCCCCGGCGTCCGTTGCATCCGCGCCGGCTATACCGCGCGTCGTAGGCGAAACGTAACAGGGCGAACACTTTGTGCGCTGTCAACGTGACCAAAAAAGCGAAGTTCCTCAAAACCAACATTGCATTTCTCGGTTTTGGTGATGAGTTGCGCGGATTTCAGCGCATCAAGCACAATGCGCAACCACTCCAAGTGTTGATCAAGGGCGGTCAAAAATATAACGACATCGTCCAGGTACACCAGGCAGGACTGCCTCTTCAAGCCGCAGAGAACGGTGTCCATCAAGCGTTGGAACGTGGCCTGCGCTGGACACAGACCAAATGGGAGCACCTTAAACTCATAGAGGCCGTCGGGCGTCGCGAAAGCGAAGCGGGCGTCACGAATGTACGCTGACGACACGAGTCTGTTTCTGTCAGGTGGGGATATATAAACCAAAAGAGAGGAGAAATGAATTATTAGATTAACTCGAGTTGTGATCTGTAAAATAAGCTTTACTGATTAACTAAAAGACTGCGGTAGTTTAGTCTTAGAATACTAACTATTAAAGCCGGAAGTGCTCCCAGCTCTGGTGTTAATGAAGATAACCAATCTAAGAAAAGCACTGGTTGCTTACTGAACTTAATTCATGCAGCAGGACTATCGGGCGCGCGGCCTTATCGCATTCGAACGTAGCCAGAACAGGTCGGCCGGCGCGTTGGGTTTGTATGTGTGCACTGGCCGCTCAGCGCCGACGGACGAAAGACACCCCCCCCCCCCCGAACAGCAGTTACGGGGCATCATGTGTGTCTGCGTGCGTGCGTGCGTGTGTGCGTGTGCGTGTGTGTGTGCGTGTGTGTGCGTGTGTGTGTGTGTGTGTGTGTGTGTGTGTGTGTGTGTGTGTGTGTGTGTGTGTGTGTGTGTGTGTGTGTGTGTGTGTGTGTGTGTGTGTGTGTGTGTGTGTGTGTGTGTGTGTGTGTGTGTGTGTGTGTGTGTGTGTGTGTGTGTGTGTGTGTGTGTGTGTGTGTGTGTGTGTGTGTGTGTGTGTGTGTGTGCGCGCGCGCGCAAGGGCCGGTCATACGTGCCACGGAACCAGCCGTATGCACTGACCGAGGTGGCGGCAAGTTGGCGCTGGAGAGACGGCTGATGGGCCGAGGCGAAATGCTGGCCCATGCGAAGTGCGCCGGAGAAGGGTGCCGCCCGATAAGACCAAGGTCTGCGCCTGGGAAAGGTGGCGCCTCCGTAACGACCGTCGGATTCCGGGAACCAGTCAAGATGCTATCACAAGGAGCCGACTGAAGGGAACGACTGGGAAGCAAGGACGAGAGAGAGCAAGCTGGAAAGGAGGACGGGGAAGAGAGGGGAGAGGAACGACAAGAACGACCGACAGGTGGTGGATGCCGAGACGAGAGGCCGCATCCCGACCGCATAGTGGTGTCATCGCAATTGTGAATAGATGTAAATAAATTAGGCACTATGTAATCGGAATGTTTGGAGTGGTCTGGCTGAATCGAGAGGAGAGGAAAACAAAATAGAGGAGGGAGGAAGGAACCTGCTGACTAGGACCCTAATATTAAGCACCGACAAAATAAACTAGCTGGTACAGCTGGAATTCTGAGAAAATCAAGCTGCCTTTCAACCAAAGGCTCTCTTTTTCTTGTAATTTCAATCCCGTATGAAATATTTTAACTCAATCTGGGGCAGCACCACAGAAACCAGCAAAAATAAACCTCCACTACTGCATATAAATGCTTTAATGCCAATGGAAAAATCTCCTACCATAACGCCTTCTGGGCTCTTATATGACAAAAATCGCATAATAAAATCACTTTTTACGATTTCTGTCAAGTCCAACTGTAGAAGTCCCTAACTGAACACAGAATGTGGTTAATGGATGGAAAAACTGACTTACGTTAAACATTGTTTGCATAATCTTGCTACAACTACAATACCCCAATCATGAAATGCATGTCTACTGTTTAATGTTTCTTTTTATGTGTACACAAGGAACAACACAATGAAACCGACTCACCCGCTCTCCACTCTTCTGGAACACAATCAAAGCAGTCAGAAAACAAACCTTTACGCTCTGTTGTCGATCTTGTGTGCACCCACATGGCAGTAGCGATGACGTAGCGTGTACGACATGTCTACATAGAATCCTGACCTGTTTACCTGTCTCGTCGCTACATGTTTTACAGTTACAGCTGTTAAGCGCCTGTTCCTGGGTTTAACGTAGCAGAAGTAGTCTTAGTTACCGCCGTAACCGGTTAGTGCGTTGCCAAGGGAGCCACTCGGAGTGTATTTGCTGTGGAAAGATGAGGGTAATGCTAGGAGGGGGGAAAGTGTCACCGTGAAAGACCGGCAAGGTGAGAGGAGCGAGAGACCATCTGCTCACCTTTAACGAAATCACAAATTTCTATACATGAGGCAGAGGGTATACTCCCACTCAGCTCCACGCTCACGCAATAGCAAGCAACCACTCTCAGGCAGCTTCAAATACACTAGTTCCTAGGTCCAGCAATACTAGCTAAAATGCACCAAGAGATATAGAGTGAACAATGCAGAACCTTCGGAAAGTACGCAAACTTCAACCACACCATGCGGGCCTGAAGTAAGAATCCTTGAGTGAAGAGGGTATTTTCGAATCTAAGATCCAACAAATCTTGATCACAGACACAGCTGACCAAGATCCAAGAGATCAAGACCACTAAGCCACAGTAGTATAAGTAAAGGGGGCATCATCATCATCATCTCGCCTGACCACGCCCACTGCAGGACAAAGGCCTCCTGTGCCAGTTGCGGCCACCCTATCCTGCAAAGTAATCTCAATAATCTCCTTCAAAGACTAAGAAAAAGTTTATTCTCTGTCTCTATCTCTCTCTCTCTCTCGCTACGCAGTGGCAACCTTCATGGGATGCCTGAAAATTCCAATTATTTTTAAAAGTGTTGCGCATTCCAGGAGACGTCGGTCCGGTGGATGCAAGGAACCGGGAGACTAGCGCTGATGGACACATATTTATAGGCATTTTGTATATGCGACAACCCAGCCAGACTAAAAAAACACACACCTCAAGAGTACACACGCGAAAACTATAGGCACGTGCGAGGCCATAGAACGCATGCGAGAGGTGGAAGTCGTAATTGAAAATGGTTACCATGGGAACCGTCCGGGAGGTGGTTACCGTAGAACAGGTGTGTGGTGTGAACGGAGGAGCGTCATCCCGGAAGGAGGTGGGTATGGCGAGAGCTTAAAATGTCGGAAATCGGTCTTCATCCCGCTTCTGTTTACGAGCACCGTTTTTCTCTGCATTGCATGTTGACCAACTAGTTCAATTTCAACGATACTGCTCCATGGGCTCAAATGGCAGCTCAGGCTGGCCCAGTGAGTTGTCGCTGACCTATACAGCCTCCTCTGCGTGCCGGAACTGCCACCGGATCACACGGAAACGGCAGCATCGGCGGCATCGGAAGTTCTGCAATACCACAACCTTCCCGTGCTAGTTCAAAAATGAGTGGCGCCCTCTTGAGAACGCAAAAAAAGCTCACGTGATCGCCGATTGGCTGCGGTCTCCTCCTCGTCTTCCCACAAGGTTTGCCCCACCCATGTCTGCGTCAACATGATGATGTAGCGGCTAAGTGAACCGGTTCTAAAGCGAACTGTTTCGCGAACTGGGCCCCAGAACGAATGCTAGGTGTGCGGGTCTCATTGTGGCTGGAACGGTATCACTGGTACCACACGGCTCAGGTTAGCTTTCGCCCTCACTTGGGCACTGAGGACGTGGTCAAGCTTGCAAGTATGGTGCTACTTAGAGCAAGATCTTGCAGAACCCGCACAATTTTAAGCATAGACATTCACAAGACCTAAGGCAAAGTCAGCCATTTTGTCAGCCATAATTCTGGCGCATGAGCTTTCTGACAAGAAATCTATGAAGTTCTTAGATCTTAGACTTAAATTTCATACTAACCGCATCTGTTGGGGTTATGGACCTCGTGCCAAAAAGGCCTACTGCCAGCGGTATCAGCGCATTCGAAACTGGTAAAGAGAGGCATTATCAAATACTGCATGACAAATGCGCTCAAAAGCTCATGCGAGCACATTATGCAAGAATTCTTGGCATTACAGGTTAGACGACTGTCTGACTCTGGGTATCCTGGGCCACTAATAGTTTCTGCGGCTGAAGGCCTGCTCGAAAAAATGAAAAAAAGCACGACGGTTCGACAAGCAGGAATGCACCAATGAACAGCAGGATCATAAGAAAGTAGCTGTCATCCCTTACATTCACCGAACCTCCCACAACGTAAAAAAATAGGAAAACAAGCAGGCGTTGAAACTGTCTATGCATTGCAAAAAGACAAATCCGTGCGGTAACCAACTGAACGAAAGATGTGCAATTGTCACGGATCTCTCCGGAGGACAACTCTGACCGAAAAATGGACCAGGCGACAGGAGTACCCACACAAACGCACATTTAATACACCCTACGTGACACACACACTAGAACACAAAACTAACAAAACTACCAATCACAAACCACAAAGACTATAAATACACACCGGGCACACTGCTACCAGCGTCTACTGCTATCGTTCTACTATTAGCGGTCGGCGTTCGTGATCACGGTTGGTTCGGTGTGGCTGCGGCGTTGTATGGATCCAGTAGGCGGCGTTGAGGCGGCGTTCGGCGTGCTTGGGCTGGCGTTGCTGGCGGCGTCGCTGGCTGCGTCGTATAAACTCCCGGTCCAAGCGCCCGTGGAGGTGATGCCGGTGTTGTTGGCGTTGGGGGCACCACCCGTATGGTTGGCAACAGCGCTGGAGACACCCCTGGCCGTAGCAGGTGGTAGCGTCCTCCGTTGATTCCCCGGAACGGGCTGAGGCACGGCAGGAAGTCCACAATGTGAAGCCGTAGAATGCGAGCTGACCGGAGCAGTAGCCGGCGTCGCTCTCTTCCAGCCAGTGTCCCTGACCCGCCGGAGCCTCCGCTTCTCTGCTGCCCCCCCCCCCGTGTCTCGCTCTCACTCGCCCTTTTATATCATCGGTGTTAGTCCACGTAAGCCTTGTCGCGTCTTCTCTTCTCCACCAATCATCTCTCTCCACCTCACCGAATGCTTCTCCACCAATCATCTCTCTCCACCTCACCAAATGCTTCTTCCTCTTCTTTGTTCTTCGGTTAATCGACGTCGTCTTCTTTACACCGCTTTCCTTTAAAATTTAATTTAGGCTCCTTAATATATGTGACAGTAATTGACCATCAGAAATGATTTGTCGCGTGTAAAGAGGGGGTTGTCTAACGTGCACCGTTGTCTTGTGGCCATGAGTACTTTAGACGAACAGGGAGATGTGTAAACAGCTGGTTAACAGAGCATGACCACAATGTCAATGAGAGCAAATCGGGCCACCTACGCCAGCACTGTCGGCACTGCAAGACCCAGTCTAAGAAACGGGGCCATCCAAAGCCGTGTATGCCGCTTTGTAAAAGGAGACAAATATCAAACGCCACGAAGATAAGCATGTTAGAGAGATTATTGAGGCTCTTAATATTTCACGTGCAGGCAACAAGTGTGTCAGCATGGCATCACTGGCACTATCAGCAAAAGATCTCGCTTTTCTAAATCGATGGCAACCAGCGAAAGGCTGAGTTGTATAGCTTGCATGAGCTGACCTGATCGCTCTTTCCCATTTTATGCTGTGGTTCATGTATTTATATGCAGCAATGGAAAAAAATAAACAGTTCAAAGTTAGCGCTCGTGTCGTTCTGTGTTCCTCCTTTTGTCCTGGTTTGTTACGCTCTGTTGTATCATTATTAATATCGCACTTCTTCTTCTGGCATAACAACTGGCTACCATGCCAGATATCTTTATTTGATGCATGCAAATGATGAAAAGGTCTGGTAAGTTCACTCGAACTGTAGCCGCCAAGAAGTATGCCTTCATAATGCTCTCGACAATACCTCAAAGTGGTGCAAATGATTCGCCTGCCGCTATCGGTTCAAAAGAAAAACTTTACGTCTATGACAAGCCGATGGGTTAGTTGCCGCCTTTTGACAACCCCTATAGAGCTATTCATAAAACGCCAAATTCACTACAGCCTCTTCGATGCGTATCCTTGGTGTCGAACTGTACAGCTCTGACTCTGTAGCGCCGTGGGTTCGATCTCCGCAACAGAAGGCCTCTACTAAGCTGGACCTATTTTGTTGCATTGCCCTGAAAACCGGTGGTGCATGCTCTAAGGGGGTTCGAATGCTAGTGGGCTCTGTGTTACAGTCTCGGCTTTTTATCATGCCCAGTTCCAACACCTTACCTCAAGAGATTGAGACCGCTTGCAAACAGTCGATAGAGAGGCCATGCGGGTTACCACTGGCCTTCCCCGCTTTACCCCTATTTACACAGTACAACCGGTGGCTCATCTGAATACGATTGATGAGTTCGTGGAGCACCGTCGCAATGCTCGCAGATTGAAACCAAGCAACCCCTACAGCATCTGCTGGAGCACATCAGTTTGACCCGATTTATCTGCTTCTTCGAGTACCACCCTCAAACCAACTCCTTCAAAGCGTCGCCAAGTCACTGACAATCGACCACTAACTTGCGTAACGTTCACCGTTCAGTGGCAGAAGCAGAGCCCCTTCTGCCAGCATACTGTGTAGGCGCGCTTCAAGCCTGCGTGGCCGCAAGTACGAAATACCGCATTTGGCACACCAGTCTTGTTTGTATACATATAGAGCCCTCCCGGATGTACGCCAGCCATGTTCCTATACCACACAGGCGCCACTTTCATCTGTGATAGCAGAGCTCGTAGCCATTCTTGGCGGCACTTTAAAAGACCGCCTCTGTATTGCACCACCGACCCGTGTACTAATGTGCATATATTCCGCACGAGTAGTTCGGGCTACCTGCCGTAGTGGCTCAGTGGTTATGGCGCTCGGCTACTGAGCCGGAGTTCCCGGGTTCGAACTCGGCCGAGGTGGCCACGTTTCAATGGAGGCGAAACGCAAATATCACCCATGTGCTGTGCGATGTCAGTGCAGGTTAAAGATCCCCAAGTTGTGGAAATTACTGCGGAGCCCTGCCAAACTCCTCCCACGATATCCATACGCCAGATGGGTATTCACGGTTGAATAATCCTCAAGTGGATGACGTCTTTGCCGTAGTGGAGGTCAGAGCTGCTCTTAATCAAATTAACACCACCTTGGCAGTCGGGGACGATCGCAACACCAATAAGATGCGCAACTTGGAGGACGAATCAGTAGAGGCCCTCGCGGACCTCTTCAGCAGGTACTAGACAAAATGCATCATCCCCGACGAAGGGAAGCATCCCCGAGGAATGGAACGCTACAATCATTTTTATTGCTAAACCGGGCAAAATACACGAGATTGGGAGCCTCCGCTCGGTTTCACTTCCGTCTTGTCCTGGAAAGGTAAGGCAGCAGGTTGTCTCAAGCAGGCTCCAAATGCACACCGCAAGACACGTTTCCTCAGTTCATGATTGTATTTCGAGCAGATATATCGACTCAGGACATCATCTGACAGATAAAACAAGACCTTCTAGAAGCAAATCACATTACAGCCAAGCGCACCATCCTGGGACTCTTTGATGCGCACACGAAATCGTCGGGGATTTTCTAACGTGGTGCGTCGACAGCGGTGCGTCGTACAGCGGAGCGCTGCGCGTGCCAACCCACCGTTCCGCGTGTGCGCGTGCGAATGGTGTGTGCAAGGTGACGGCGACAAAGAGCGTACAGAGCACGAGGAGCGGACAGCTGGCGTGTCAGAAAACCGAGGTGTGAAGGGAGACAGCGCAGCGGAGGTCGTGTCATTCAAGCGTGGAGGTGGCTGCCGTTGAAAGTTGGGTCTGTGCTGCCGTGGACCTCCCTTTGCTCACCGATGCAAGCCTCCTTCGTTCCTTGCCAGCGTGGAGGTGACAGCCGGTGGACTGAGAGTCCATGCTGCCGAAAGGCGCTCTTGGATAGCCTGCTTTAAGCCTCCGGCGTTTCGAGACGTCGACGGGTTCTGGCTACGCTTCGCCTGTTGCTGCCGAGTTCTTCCGGCTGTTGGCGGGAGACCGCCGGTGTCTCCCTGTGTCTGTGTGTCTATGCGCTCCGACTACCACCTGGTTCTTTTTCGCCGCTTCCGTCGACGCAACGCCAGCGACGCGTCGCACTACATCCACCCGCGTCCGCCCTGTCTACAAGACATCCCCGCCTCAACTCAGATGCTCAGTACCTGGTGAACTTTTCCTTTATTCTGTACTGTTGTACGCGTATTATGTTTGTGTGTTTTTCTTGTTTTCGTTTCCTTTTCTTATTGGCACCTTTCCTTTAAATTATAAATATATGCTTCCTTTTGCTTTTTCTGATCATGTTGTTTCGTTCGAACCTGCACGCCATGCATTCCCCTTCGGCAGTCGGGGACTCGTTACCGATTCGCGACAGTTGGCGTCCGCACGACAGGGCGAAGCCATGTTTTGTTTTAGTTTTGTGGGTCGCTAAAAAGAAACGATGAGCACGCTAAACGAGATCATTGAATTAGGCGAAAATTCGGGTTGAAAGACGCCGAGCTGCATTCGTGGGTTGCCGCTGAGCAGGAAAAGGAGCCCGCAGCACGTGCAGCCGAACGTGAGGCTCAATGCCAGCATGAAAAGGCGCTAGCAGAGGCTGAAAAGCGCAAAGCACAAACCGAACGAGAGCACGCCATGGAGCAATCAGAAACTGAGGAGCGCAAAGCACAAGCCGAACGCGAGCCTGTAAATCATTAGCAGAAGCCGAACGCAAGCATGATAAGTCGCTAGCAGAACCTGAAGAGTGTAGATTGTAGCTCTAGTTAAGGCTCGCAGAAGCTGCTGGGCGTAATCGAGAACCCGCACCGGGGCTCTAGGTAGCGATTAGCCCAAACAAGTTGATCCCGCCTGTCAACGATCGCAGTGATGACTTGGATGCATACCTCAAACGTTTTGAGCGTATCGCAGAAGCGCACAGCTGACGAAAGAAAAAATAGGCTACAGCACTCAGTAATTCTTTTACTCGGGAGGCTCTCCATGTGGTGCGGTCGATTGTCTCCCAAAGATTCAACTACCCTGTTCCAACATTTTCGGTTCAGAGCAGAGGGTTATCACGAAATGTTTCGTGAAAGTAAGCCGCTAGAAAAAGAAAGAGGCAAGTAATACGCAGCACGCTAGCTCTGTCTTCGATGGGTCGAGATGTCGGGAATGGCCAAAACGTAGAATTATTTACGTGAATTCGTGGTGGCCGAACAGTTCAAGACGAACACTCATAGTCGTCTGGCGATTTTATTTCGTGAAAGAGAGTACAAGACGCTGGACAAAATGACTAAGGCCGCAGGAAACTTTCTAGAGGCCCAGCGGCAAGGAAACTTGTCTTCGTTCAAAGAATGGTTGGAGGTGGGCATTCCGAGAGAAAACGATGTTCCATCAAGTAGAAAGTTAGGAAGGCGCCTTATTTGTCACCGACTATCCCGGATCGGTAGCGTGTCCCCGACTTTCAAGGAGAACGCTATCGCGTGCACGTTCGAACAAAAGAACAAAGAGATCAGTCGAAACAAAAGGAAGCCGTATTTATAATATAAAGGAAAGGGGCCGACAGCAAACGAAAGCAAGAAAAGCAGTTACTCAACACGCGTACAATACTACAGAAATAAAGGAAAGGGTTCGCCTGGTACTGGGCGTCCCAGGTGAAGCGGGGATGCCTTGCAGACAGGACGGACACGAGTGGATGTAGTTCGAAGTGTCGCTGGCATTGCGTCGAGGGAAGCGGCGAAGGAGAGCCAGGGGGTATTAGGAGCAGAGAGGAACAAAGGGAGACGCCGGTGGTCTCCCGTCAACAGGTCGAAGAACTTGGCAGCAGCAGGAGAATCGTAGCCGAGCCTCGTCGAAGGCGGCCCGAAACGCCAGAAGCATAAAGCAGGCTATCCAAGCGTGCCCTTAGGCCCCACGGACCATCAATCCATCAGCCGCCACCTATACGCTTGCAAGGAACGCAGGAGGCTTGCGTGGGTGATCCAAGGGACGTCCACGGCAGCACGGACGCAACGTCCGACGGCAGCCACCTCCACGCTTGTATGACACGATCTCCGCTGTGCTGTCTCCCTTTACACCTTGGTTTTATAACTCGTCAGCTCTCCGCTCCTCGTGCTCCCCACGCTCCCTGTCGCCGTCGCCTCGCATACACCATTCTTACGTGCACACGCGCAACGCTGGGCTGGTACACGCAGTGCTCCGCGGTCCAACGCGCCACTGTCGACGCACCGCGTTCAAAAATCCGCCGAAGATGTGCGCCTCACACCGACCTGGACATAAGGCTGCCGACTGTCGGTCTAAGCCAAACCAACTTTATTGCGTTTATTGTCGAAAAACAGGGCATAATGTAAGTTTCTGCTCAAGAAAGCACAAAAACCCTGAAGCAGTCGTCCTGTTGTGTTCAGCCAGAGAGTATTGTGCCTGAAACGGTGTCCACAGCAGCAGATAGGCTTGAACCAGCTGAGGATGCGGTGGTGGCCTGACCTGTCCGGAAAAAAACCTGCAGACGCCCAACACGTGCCTGTACTAAAGGGAAAGTTCCGAGGCCCACCCGTACGTGTTTTACGGGACACGGGGAGCAATACAGTGGTGATGCGGAGAGCCCTAGTTCCTGATTCAGCTCGCACCGGCACGAGAGCGGTGTTCCTTGTTGATGGCAGTAGTCCGGAAGTTCCCGAGGAAGAAGTCTATTTTGCTTCCGCTTATTAATGCTGGCACGGCCCTGGTAAGATGCATGGAGACACAACTGTGCGATGTCGTAATTGGAAATTTACCCGGTGTCCGTGAGCCATCAAATCCCGATATTAATTGGAAGAAATCGCCAAGCGTTGCTGAATTATGTCCTGGCATAAACAATGACGAGCTTAGCAGTGAAAGTGGCGAAGGCTAGAGCCCAGAAGTGGTGCTGGCTGGAAAGTAAGTTTCCGGACGAAGTAAGGAAAACTTTGCTTTAAGCGTCGGTCTCATGCGGTTCACGAAGGAAATGCTAGAAGAAGAACAAAGAGAGGATGGGTCATTGAAGGCGTGTTGGGTGAAAGTAAGAAAGATGCTCCACGGCAAGCATGGCACTTCGCACTCGGATTCTGTCGAAAAGGGTTGCATTATCGGCTCTATCATCGCGCCTCTGGTAGAGAGGTTCGAAAGGTAGTACTTCCAAAGTCTTGTAGAACGCATGTGTTAAGGCTTGCCCACTATAGCCAGTTGGCGGGGCATCCGGGCATTAAGAAGACTACAGATCGAATACAGGAAGAGTTCCACTGGCCGGGAGTGCAGGAGGAGATTAAGAGATATGTCAGGTCGTGCGACTCGTGCCATAGAACGTGCTCGAAAGGCAAAGTAGGGAAAGCTCCGTTGGGACGCATGCCTCTTATTGACACTCCTTTTCATCGGGTCGCTGTCAATATTGTCGGTCCGCAGTCGCCCACATCGGTGAAAGCGAATAGATATATTCTCACTCTCGCCGATTCAGCAACCGTGGTCGAAGGTTTGGTGGGGATGTTTTCACGAATAAGTTTTCCGAGAGAGATCCATTGTGGCCAGGCCTCCTGTTTGACTTCAGAAATAATGAGGGAGCAGAATGATCTCTTGGTGGTGAAACATCTCAGCACGACTCCTTACCACCCAGTGTGCAATTGTGTCTGGGAGAAATTTAACGGCACGCTCAAGGAGATGCTGCGGAAGCTCAGTCAGGAGCAGCCCAAAACTTGGGATCATTATATCGCTCCGTTTCTGTCCGCATATACAGAGAGGCACCGCAGGCGAGTCTCGGGTTTTCTCCGTTTGAGTTTATATTTGGGCGTCACGTGCGAGGACCGCTCGCCGTCCTCAGGGAGCTCTAGACAAGGGAAGAGCTGGGAGATGACAAGAACACGACATGCGGTTACGTTCTCGATCTAAGAGAACGTCTCGAGCAAACTGTGAGAGCGGCCCATCAACATTTGTTGCATGCCCAACAGTATCTATACCCGCCGCGGTGGCTCAGTGGTTAGGGCACTCGGCTATGGATCCGGAGTTCTCGAATTCGAACCCGGCCGCGGCAGCTGCGTCTTTATGGAGGCAAAACGCTAAGGCGCTCCTGTGCTGTGTGATGTCAGTGCACGCTAAAGATCCCCGGGTGGTCCAATTATTTGGAGCCCTCAACTACGGCACCTCTTTATTCCTTTCTTCATTCACTCCCTCCTTTATCCTCTAACCGCGCGGTTCAGGTGTCCAACGATATACGAGACAGACACTGCGTCATTTCCTTTCCCCAAAAACCAATTAATATTAATAACCCAACAGTCTCAGAAGAGATACTATGACAGGAACAGCATAATAATAATAATAATTGGTTTTTCGGGAAAGGAAATGGCGCAGTATCTGTCTCATATATTGGCGGATACCTGAAATGCGCCGTAAGGGAAGTGACAAAGAAGGGAGTGGAAGAAGAAAGGAAGAAAGAGGTGCCGTAGTGGAGGGCTGCGGATAATTTCGACCACCTGGGGATCTTTAGCGTGCACTGACATCGCACAGCACATGGGCACCTTAGCGGTTTGCCTCCATAAAAACGCAGCCGCCGCGGTCGGGTTCGAACGCGGGAACTCCGGATCAGTAGACGCGCGCCCTAACCACTGAGCCACCACGGCTTTTTTTTTCTTTATTGCATGGAAGAACTTCTGTAGAAAGGAGGAAACTTCAATCAGACTAGTTCGCGTCTCAAGTTACCGGGCTGCTTAATATGAGCCCCCCATAGCCCTAACTCACCACTGCATCCCCATCAAAACATCAAAATTCAGGGAGGCACACACAAGCATCTAGGCACGGCAGCCAGCTTGGAGGTTCGTCGCGAGCAGCATATACACTCCTCACCAACGCACACTGTTCCCGAAACACAGATTTGGACGATCTTGGTGGCTCTGCATGTCTGTCCATCATACGGCTTTTCCAAAGACTGAATATTCCCATCAACACAAACACGTCATAAGGCACAACAGAGTTTTTGTCAACAGGCAGAAATCTAATAGTGTATGGTGTAATTTCAATGTCCTTAAGAGTTCGTTGTAGTATGTCCCAAAAGAACATGGCATCACGGCACAGGATGAAGCAATGATCAATTGTCTCAGGCACGTTACACAGACGACAATTCACATTCCAGGGTACAAACATCCCCTTGTCATTAAGAAATGTCTTGACAGGCAGCGTCGCTGTGTGTAGTTTGAAAAAGAACGTTTTAGCGGCTGCCTGAATGCACATCCGCCTAACACGCTTTAGAACACTGATGTCCAAAGACCCCAAATAAGGCTGCCGATACAATGGTGTAGGGAACAAAGACTCAGTGAGAGCCTGGGTCATCTGCTTTCTCGAGAGGCTATACAGGTAATCTAAAGAGAAGCGCACCGTGAGAAAATTGAAAGTGTCAGCAACCTCCTTAAGAAATCCCCATAAAGTCCCCTCACGAGCCTGCACAGTCGGTGCGAATAAGTAAGGCAAATGAAAACTAAGCCGCCTAATGAGCACAGCTACCAGAAACGGGTCGTTTGCCGATTTGAAAAAGAAAAAACGGGAAACGAGTTGATGCACGAACAGGTGAACAAGGCCCACTCCACCACCCTCTAAGGGAAGGAACAAGTTGTCACGCCTCATCGGCTCCCATTGAGAGCGCCAAACGAATGCTGCAAATATTCTATCTATTGCTTGCACCTTTCTCCTCGCACAATGCAGGACTTGAAGGACATACGCGAGCTTTGCAAACAAAAAAAATGTTACTGACCTGTGCCCTCGCAAACACTGAGAGTTCCCTACCCATCCAAGCATGTGTTTGCCGCCGTAGAGTTACAGTTTGTGAATCCCAGTAGGCTGTACTGTTGCGAACTTGGTGCAGCGGAACGCCTAGGTACTCAAGAGGGCTACAGTTCCAGCATATACCACCGAACTGGCTTGGCCTAGTTCCCCAATAACCCAACCAAACGCCTGATACATCGCAGAACTGTTTAGTCAAGTTTAGAGCCTCGAGTACGCTCTTTTTGTCAGAACAAAAGAGGGCGACATCATCAGCGTAAGCTAAAACTTTAACTTCACATTGAGCCAGAGAGAAACCGCGGATAGCTGCGCTGTTAATTATACTGAGACAGAGGGGTTCCAGATATAGGGCAAACAACAATGGAGACGGTGGACATCCTTGACGAACAGATGCTTCTAGTGGTACTGGTTTCGTTAGCTCCTGATTAACAATAACCCTTGTATAGGAGTTCTTATAGCACAGCCTTATGCCTTTGAGCAAGACGTCACCAATATTTGCATACTCCAAGACCGCGAACAAGAAATCGTGCCGAACTTTATCAAACGCCTTAGCCAAGTCAATTTGAATCAGAGCTACTTGGCCTATCTCATCTGATACTGTCTCTAATACTGAACGTGCAATATGGATATGTGTTTGAATACTGCGGCCTCTAATACCACAGACCTGATGCGGACCTATCAAGTCCATAATGACGAGCTGCAGACGACTGCTAAGAACCTTGGCAAAAATTTTGTAATCAACATTGCAAAGGGAAATTGGACGATATCCCTCAACAGTTTTCAACCGATTAGTATCTTTGCTTTTGGGAATTAATATTGTGTGCCCAGAATAAAAAGTGGGAGGCAGGACACCCACATCATAAGATGCTTTGAAAACTTCCATCAAAACAGGCACTAGGCAAGGCGAAAATGTTTTATTGAATTCGCTAGTAATACCATCTGGCCCAGGAGATTTCTGGCTCTGCAGGGCAGAAATGGCTGATTGAATTTCATCCAAAGTGATAGGTCCCTTCACTATAGCACACTTCTCATCATCAAGTCGAGGGAAGTTTCCGAGCAAGGAACTGTAATCGAAACCCTGACTTGGATCTTCGCAACTGCCAAACAGCTTCCGATAATAGTCGAAGAAAGCAGCAAGAATACCAGGCGCATCACTGTATGTGCAATCACCATACTGAATTTCCAATAATTCCTTCGCAAGAGCATTCTCTCTTTCATCACTCAGGGCCCGACGAGAAGGTTGCTCATCAAGAAACCTTCGGGACCTAGATCGTATCAAGGCCCCCTTATATCTGTCTGTCACAAATTGTTGAAGCTGTGCTTTTACGTTGTTAATCTCTTCGAGATAGGCACCCGGGCTTACCCTCTCTAGCTCATGTAGCTCCGTTAGGGTGCGCCGAAGCTCACGAAGGTGGTGTCTCTTCAGGAAAGCAATTCTTGCTGAGGCCTCAATTGCCAAGTTTTTGATCTCCTGTTTAAACAAGTCCCACTTTTGAAAAATGGAAAGATCACGGCGTGACCATACGTCCTTCAAACAAGTAGGTACAGCACGCTGAAAGATTTCGTCTGAGAGCAGACAGTTATCTTTCACAACTCCCATCGAGGGTGAAGTACATGCCGAGTGTACTTTCCTATCTGAAGAGACACCATACAGTGGTCACTGAAGAAAATGGGCCGCACCCAGTAGCCAAACACACTTGCTAATGCGTCAACAGAAACGTAAATTCTGTCAAGGCGAGCATTAGAGGAAAACTGAAAATGAGTGAAATGTATACTGTCGCCTTTTTCCTGCCCCACATCCACAAGACTATATTCAGAAACCAAATCGGTAAGTAATGCAGCACTATGGTCGTATCTCTTACATACCACTGAACGGTCCTCATCCCTACAAACGCAATTAAAATCTCCCAACAATATAATTTTGTGGTCCGTGCACAAATGTTCAACTAATGACAGAAAAAAAAGCCTTCTATCGCGCTGCTTTGTGGGGGCATAAACACAAATAATCCGCCACTGTACACCTGAAATTGTGAGATCACAGCATATAAGTCGCCCCTCGTCATCTATGCAATAAGACATGGCTGTCATCTCTAGCGTGTTCGCCAGGAATAGCATACAACCTCCGGATAAGCCTCTCGCGTGGCTAACAATAATGCTGTATTCCGACAAAAAAGGCTCAAGAGCAGCTGCTGTCTCTTCATCAGAGGACAACTTTGTTTCCTGGATAGCGGCTACACACACACTCCATTTCTTTAAGAGATGCCGTACCTGCTGTTGCCTCCTACGATTACGCATACCCCTAACGTTAAGGGTAGCGACTTGATATGCTGCGACGCTCGCCATTTTGGTGCCAGTCTTAACAAACGCCATCCCCTGGAATGTGGTGACCCGCCGCCAAATTGGCGGCCTCTCGGGCAGACATCGCCCTCCTCTTTAACACCACCCTTCCCGTGGCCTCTACACATTGTGCCTTCTGGTCAGCGCCATCGATACACACCTCGTCAGCATCTGCAGGACGTTTCAAAGGTGCGGTGCTGTCCATGTCTTCCTCTGAGACAGCCAAGGCCTCGGCCCACGAACCCGAGGGGAGCACATCACTCGCTGCCACACTGACAGCCGACAGAGAACCTGACATGCCAGAGATCGACGCCACACACGTCCCACCATTACCCTCCAACGACGAAGCAGAATCAGCATCAGAGGAGGATCGGCGAGCATTCACTGGCTGTATCGCCTCGACTGACTCCACAGGAGGCATATCCGGACGTTGACCTGTGGCAACGAGGTGTTCCTGTGCAGCAAGCACAGCAGTCTCTGTAACACTCACGGGGGGGGCCCGGGTCCGGCGGTTTTCGTCCTGGAGGCGTGGATGCTAGATGGCCAGTCGCTTCATATTCCGTGTTGTTTTGAGGTGTTGAAGTCTTCTGTTCCCCATCTATTCGATGCTCATGACTTAGTTCTCCGGTCGCGTCCACAACCTCAGACACATCCATAATGTGTTCTGATGCCACGTCATCTTCCCGCGACCACTGGCCTTGACGCAGCCTGTCAGCGTAACTCAAGACACAGTTCTCCGCAGTATGGCCAAAGCGTCGGCACTGAGTGCATAGAGGCGTGCGACACTGGCGCCGGACATGTCCAACCCGGCTACATCGGAGGCACAGTGGAGGTCTCCCTGGGATAAGGACTAATGCCTGCACTCCATAAACATTAAGTGTGTGTGGAATGGTGCTAGCTGACACTCCATCCTTGAGTGTGAGGGAGAGTTCACGGTTCGCCGTTTCCATATGCTCCATCCCTGGGCACCACCACTTTTCACGCTCCACAGACTGGACCGTGCCATAAGGCTCTAATGCTTCCACAATCCTCCGGTGTTCCATATAGCGGGGAAGCCAAAGGAGCTTAACCTTGACGTTCTTAGTATCCGGGTCAAACACCATGCACCGTAGTCCTTTGACAGGAAACTCCGCTTTGTTAACAAGCTTCTGTTTGGAAGAACTACTCTCGCAGGTAACCATCCACGCGTGGCTCATTTGGTATTGACCAATGCACAAAATTTCCCGGAGATCCAATATCTGTGCGAGTGCGTCACGGAAGTCAGGTGCTCGGTACGGGCGACCCTTAAGGTCAGCATGCAGGAAAACTGTATTAAGGACAACATTACCGGTTGGCAATCGGGGAAGGACAACTTTGTACGAGTCGCTAGTGTCCTGAGACGTCGGTAGACCTTGGCCAACGGCCGATGCGCTGTTTCCAGCATGGAGCATGTAGAAGCACAGCCGCTCAGAACGGCTTCTTCCTCTTCTTCCCTCATTGTGCCCTCATTCTTTTGCCGAGTATCCACAATAAACTCCTTATGCAGTGGAAAGGCCCATTTATGGTTTCTGGCAAAAAGATCGACATGGATTATTGGATCGACTTGGGCCACACTAAAAACCTATTCCACACAAATATGCTTAAAAGTTATGAAGAGCGTGCGCCCCAAGAGACTGTGCAGGCATTATCTTGCGTCGTAATCGAAGAATACTCAGATCAACAACTGCCTACCCTTAGAACGGACCACGGTAAAGGAATAAAAGCCGTGCAGATCTCCACCAAGCTTGATGACGACACACAGCAGGAGATTCGGAGCTTACTTTAAACGTATGCATACATCTTTTCCGAGATTCCCGGGACCATTAATCTAGTGGAGTGTCAATTCAGGTTCTCGACTTATAAATTCGTGAAGACCCCGCAATACCCGTTGCATTTTGTCTTGAAGGACGTGGTCGCAAAGGAGATAGACGAGAGGATCAAATTAAGTGTCATTGAACGTTCAAAATCTCCATACAATGCCCCCCTGGTTCTGATTAAAAAAAACACAACACCTATCGGACTTGCATCGACTTTCGACGCACCAATGATGTTCTTGTGTCTAATGCAGAGCCCACATTAAGGGCAGATGTAATATTGCTGTAATTTTATGCTTGTGTTTGTTTCTGCCAAATTATGCTGCATTGTATTTGCTCTCAATTTTTCTATTTTTACCTGCTCCTATACCTTATGATTTCTTGGGGTGGCGTTGCGCACACGACAAAACGTACACAGAAAAGACCAGAAGATGATAGATAGAGCGCAAACTATCAATTGAATTTATTGCTTCCGCAACAGCGTATATATGTAGTATTCACACGTGCAAAAGAAGAAGGGAGGGAGGAAAAAGAGCATGATGCCAAGTCAAGCCT
>NC_135507.1:131425973-131603249 GCF_052857255.1 Amblyomma americanum
ATGGTGCGCTTATGCACTCGTCCTGCAGTCTTATAATCATAGCAGCTTCTATTATTTCTCTTGTTAGTGTGTCTCGGTGTTTCCCTATGACACTGCATTGCCTGTACATCGGTTCACATTTATCCTCGCTGTCATCTGCGCTGCAGTCCCTGCAATGTTTGGCTACGTGGCCTGAAGTAGCCACACGTGCGACATTGTCACTGTGCTCTTTTAGCCTTTTGTTGAGACAGCGGCCAGTCTGCCCGATATATTTTTTCCCACAGGACATGGGCAGTGAATACACCACACCTTCTTTACAAGGGACAAAATGATCCCCTTGCTTAACTTTACACATGCGCGTTTCGTTAGTCGTGCAGTTAACTTTTTTGCACAAGCTGGAAAGCTTTTCCGGCGCTGAAAATACTACGTCAACGCCTGCCCTACTTCCAATTTTTCGGAGGTTGTGCGACACCTGATGGAGATAAGGCAAAACAACAACCTTTCTTATTTCCCTTTGCCTAACCGGTTCGCTAGTGTGGCGAGGTCTCAGGTTTTTTAGCTGCTTTTCTGCCACTGACACTAGTACATCGGACGGATAACCAGCCATCGTAAGGCGATCAACTTGTTTCGCAAAGCTTAGTTCCATACTATGCTGGCAACACTTCTTTAAAACATTATTAAAAACAGAATGAATAATGGCCCTTTTTACAAGTTTCGAATGGGCTGATGCATATGGCAGGATGGGTTTTTTTGCCCGAGGCTCGTACGACCAACACACATGGGATGGAGTGAAATGAAGGGCGAGATCTAAGAACCTGATAGAATCATTAAGTGGGGTTTCATGTGTTAAAACCAGTGGTTTAAGACACTCTGTGAATATTGAATGAATATTTAAGAACTGCTGCTCAAAACTGAGGTTGTCATTCTGTACTAACACAAAGTAATCGTCAACAAATCTAAAAATGCGGCACACACAGAACCCTTCCAAACGATCTTGCAGTGTTTTGTCACGCAAGGCCAAAAACATATCGCTAAGAACCGGGGCTAGGCACGAACCAATACATATCCCGTCCTTCTGAATGTACATATCCCCATTCCATTCTACAAAAGTCGAACAAAGATAAAACGATAACAATTCTAGGAAGGCATCGGCGGAAATTCCGCACTCGTTTTGGAAGGCTATAACACCGTGCTTTTCGATGTGCTTATTTACAGCTGACAAGATTTCCGCCTGGGGAATTGTGTAATATAAGTCTTTTACGTCGACTGAAAATACCTGCAGCTTTTTATCGTGATCCCATCCTTTTAGGAAGGTGATTACTTCGTCAGAATTTCTTATTCTAAAAGGGTCATCAATCGTTAAAACGTTGAGTTTCTGTTGCAAGTATCTTGCGACGTGCTTCTGCCATGTCCCTGCTTCTGAAACTATTGCACGTAACGGCCAGTTGGGTTTATGGGTCTTTGCAGAGAAAAAAATCTCAAGGTTGCTCTTGTGGCAGTTCTCAATCATACTCGACAACGTGTTTAAATTCAACTTGTTGGTTAGCTTCTTTGCTTGGCTCTTAATTTTCGACATTTTTACATCATTTCGCTTGTCAAACACAGCAAGGACGCTGTCTATTGCTTTTGACATGTACACATCTCTGGTTAAAACAACAAAACCTCCATCCTTGTCTGCAGGAAGAAGAGACAGCGAGTTATCTTTCAACCAATTAACTGTTTTGAACAAGGGAAGCTTCCTGCCTGCCTGTCTGTACTTTGCTAAAACGTCGACACCTTCAGAGATGCAACGGTCTGCTTCGGTCTTCTCCGCGCGTCGGGAAACTTGTTTCACCGTAGGCAAGAGCTCCGGTCTCGATGCTATTGGCTCGACCGCAAACTTGGGCCCCCGGCCAAGGACTTGCCTGATGTTGTCGGGAAGGGAGATGCCCTCCATGACGTGGATTCGTTGCCCGGTAACTGGAGTCCTCTTAGGAAGAAGTGCACGAAGCGCTGAAAGGGTCTGTTGCCAAAGGAACTCGGTGGTGCGGTCAATGGACCGTGATAAATGGTGCCACTGTGCATTCGAATGTTCTGGCCCAGCATGGAACTGTACCAAAACCTTCAAGCGCTCCTTGTGCGCTCGCACTTGCTGAAGCCATTCAGACCTGAGAATCTTGCAGAGTCTTCTCCCATGGCTAGCTGAAGGTTGTACGCCGCCAAATAAGGCTGATACATCAGGTGGCAGGATTCTCTTGCGAACGCAAAACCCGAGTGAACGTGCTCGGCAAGCCGCCGCGGCGACTACTGGTATCACTTGAAAGAGATCAGGAACACATGTAAAAGAGCCCTTTGTACTAGAAATAAAGTTCCATAATACAACATTTTGGGCGAGTTGGTTACCTGCATTCATTATTACAGCGCAAAAACGGCACAGAACAAGAAGGGGACACAACAGCGCTGACTGTCAACTAAGTTTTATTCGAGACCAGTAGGGTTTTTTATACCACCTGGTGATCAAAACAGAAAAAAAACATACAAGAATAGCTGTAGGCATGCGCAAGGGTACAAGAACAGCGGTCATCCGGCACGTGTTAGATTTCACATTCTAGATATTTCATCTCTTTCTGGGACAATGCCACGGATGGTGCGCTTATGCACTCGTCCTGCAGTCTTATAATCATAGCAGCTTCTATTATTTCTCTTGTTAGTGTGTCTCGGTGTTTCCCTATGACACTGCATTGCCTGTACATCGGTTCACATTTATCCTCGCTGTCATCTGCGCTGCAGTCCCTGCAATGTTTGGCTACGTGGCCTGAAGTAGCCACACGTGCGACATTGTCACTGTGCTCTTTTAGCCTTTTGTTGAGACAGCGGCCAGTCTGCCCGATATATTTTTTCCCACAGGACAAGGGCAGTGAATACACCACACCTTCTTTACAAGGGACAAAATGATCCCCGTGCTTAACTTTACACATGCGCGTTTCGTTAGTCGTGCAGTTAACTTTTTTGCACAAGCTGGAAAGCTTTTCCGGCGCTGAAAATACTACGTCAACGCCTGCCCTACTTCCAATTTTTCGGAGGTTGTGCGACACCTGATGGAGATAAGGCAAAACAACAACCTTTCTTATTTCCCTTTGCCTAACCGGTTCGCGAGTGTGGCGAGGTCTCAGGTTTTTTAGCTGCTTTTCTGCCACTGACACTAGTACATCGGACGGATAACCAGCCATCGTGAGGCGATCAACTTGTTTCGCAAAGCTTAGTTCCATACTATGCTGGCAACACTTCTTTAAAACATTAATAAAAACAGAATGAATAATGGCCCTTTTTACAAGTTTCGAATGGGCTGATGCATATGGCAGGATGGGTTTTTTTTGCCCGAGGCTCGTACGACCAACACACATGGGACGGAGTGAAATGAAGGGCGAGATCTAAGAACCTGATAGAATCATTAAGTGGGGTTTCATGTGTTAAAACCAGTGGTTTAAGACACTCTGTGAATACTGAATGAATATTTAAGAACTGCTGCTCAAAACTGAGGTTGTCATTCTGTACTAACACAAAGTAATCGTCAACAAATCTAAAAATGCGGCACACACAGAACCCTTCCAAACGATCTTGCAGTGTTTTGTCACGCAAGGCCAAAAACATATCGCTAAGAACCGGGGCTAGGCACGAACCAATACATATCCCGTCCTTCTGAATGTACATATCCCCATTCCATTCTACAAAAGTCGAACAAAGATAAAACGATAACAATTCTAGGAAGGCATCGGCGGAAATTCCGCACTCGTTTTGGAAGGCTATAACACCGTGCTTTTCGATGTGCTTATTTACAGCTGACAAGATTTCCGCCTGGGGAATTGTGTAATATAAGTCTTTTACGTCGACTGAAAATACCTGCAGCTTTTTATCGTGATCCCATCCTTTTAGGAAGGTGATTACTTCGTCAGAATTTCTTATTCTAAAAGGGTCATCAATCGTTAAAACGTTGAGTTTCTGTTGCAAGTATCTTGCGACGTGCTTCTGCCATGTCCCTGCTTCTGAAACTATTGCACGGAACGGCCAGTTGGGTTTATGGGTCTTTGCAGAGAAAAAATCTCAAGGTTGCTCTTGTGGCAGTTCTCAATCATACTCGACAACTCGTTTAAATTCAACTTGTTGGTTAGCTTTTTTGTTTGGCTCTTAATTTTCGACATTTTTACATCATTTCGCTTGTCAAACACAGCAAGGACGCTGTCTATTGCTTTTGACATGTACACATCTCTGGTTAAAACAACAAAACCTCCATCCTTGTCTGCTGCCCTTGTTCAAAACAGCTAATTGGTTGAAAGATAACTCGCTGTCTCTTCTTCCTGCAGACAAGGATGGAGGTTTTGTTGTTTTAACCAGAGATGTGTACATGTCAAAAGCAATTGACAGCGTCCTTGCTGTGTTTGACAAGCGAAATGATGTAAAAATGTCGAAAATTAAGAGCCAAGCAAAGAAGCTAACCAACAAGTTGAATTTAAACAAGTTGTCGAGTATGATTGAGAACTGCCACAAGAGCAACCTTGAGATTTTTTCTCTGCAAAGACCCATAAACCCAACTGGCCGTTCCGTGCAATAGTTTCAGAAGCAGGGACATGGCAGAAGCACGTCGCAAGATACTTGCAACAGAAACTCAACGTTTTAACGATTGATGACCCTTTTAGAATAAGAAATTCTGACGAAGTAATCACCTTCCTAAAAGGATGGGATCACGATAAAAAGCTGCAGGTATTTTCAGTCGACGTAAAAGACTTATATTACACAATTCCCCAGGTGGAAATCTTGTCAGCTGTAAATAAGCACATCGAAAAGCACGGTGTTATAGCCTTCCAAAACGAGTGCGGAATTTCCGCCGATGCCTTCCTAGAATTGTTATCGTTTTATCTTTGTTCGACTTTTGTAGAATGGAATGGGGATATGTACATTCAGAAGGACGGGATATGTATTGGTTCGTGCCTAGCCCCGGTTCTTAGCGATATGTTTTTGGCCTTGCGTGACAAAACACTGCAAGATCGTTTGGAAGGGTTCTGTGTGTGCCGCATTTTTAGATTTGTTGACGATTACTTTGTGTTAGTACAGAATGACAACCTCAGTTTTGAGCAGCAGTTCTTAAATATTCATTCAGTATTCACAGAGTGTCCTAAACCACTGGTTTTAACACATGAAACCCCACTTAATGATTCTATCAGGTTCTTAGATCTCGCCCTTCATTTCACTCCGTCCCATGTGTGTTGGTCGTACGAGCCTCGGGCAAAAAAACCCATCCTGCCATATGCATCAGCCCATTCGAAACTTGTAAAAAGGGCCATTATTCATTCTGTTTTTAATAATGTTTTAAAGAAGTGTTGCCAGCATAGTATGGAACTAAGCTTTGCGAAACAAGTTGATCGCCTTACGATGGCTGGTTATCCGTCCGATGTACTAGTGTCAGTGGCAGAAAAGCAGCTAAAAGACCTGAGACCTCGCCACACTAGCGAACCGGTTAGGCAAAGGGAAATAAGAAAGGTTGTTGTTTTGCCTTATCTCCATCAGGTGTCGCACAACCTCCGAAAAATTGGAAGTAGGGCAGGCGTTGACGTAGTATTTTCAGCGCCGGAAAAGCTTTCCAGCTTGTGCAAAAAAGTTAACTGCACGACTAACGAAACGCGCATGTGTAAAGTTAAGCACGGGGATCATTTTGTCCCTTGTAAAGAAGGTGTGGTGTATTCACTGCCCATGTCCTGTGGGAAAAAATATATCGGGCAGACTGGCCGCTGTCTCAACAAAAGGCTAAAAGAGCACAGTGACAATGTCGCACGTGTGGCTACTTCAGGCCACGTAGCCAAACATTGCAGGGACTGCAGCGCAGATGACAGCGAGGATAAATGTGAACCGATGTACAGGCAATGCAGTGTCATAGGGAAACACCGAGACACACTAACAAGAGAAATAATAGAAGCTGCTATGATTATAAGACTGCAGGACGAGTGCATAAGCGCACCATCCGTGGCATTGTCCCAGAAAGAGATGAAATATCTAGAATGTGAAATCTAACACGTGCCGGATGACCGCTGTTCTTGTACCCTTGCGCATGCCTACAGCTATTCTTGTATGTTTTTTTCCTGTTTTGATCACCAGGTGGTACAAAAAACAATACTGGTCTCGAATAAAACTTAGTTGACAGTCAGCGCTGTTGTGTCCCCTTCTTGTTCTGTGCCGTTTTTGCGCTGTAATAATGAAAGTAGGTAACCAACTCGCCCAAAATGTTGTATTAAAGCACAGGAGTTTAGGATAGCGCTGCAAAACAGATATTCGGCGTTAACTGAGGAAGATGATCTTGATGTTCATTCAATGCACGATAACCTGACATCAATAATTACGGAGTGCGCAGTAGAAGTAGGCGGTAGGACAGTTCGAAAAGATACCGGGAAGCTATCTCAGGTGACGAAAGATCTGATTAAGAAGCGCCAAAGCATGAAGGCATATAACACTACCGACAGAATAGAACTAACGGAGCTATCAAAGTTAATAAATAAGCGCAAAGTAGCCGACATAAGGAAGTTTAATATGGAGAGAATCGAGCATGCTATAAAGAACGGAGGTAGCCTAAAAACAGTGAAGAGGAAACTAGGCATAGGTAAAAACCAGATGTATGCATTAAGAGACAAGCAGGGCAATGTCATTAGCAATATGGATAAGATAGTTGACGTAGCCGAAGAGTTCTACACAGACCTGTACAGTAGCCAATGTAATCAGAGCGCTAATGAGAAAGACAGCAGTGCACAGCAATGCGTCATCCCGCCAGTAACGAAAGATGAAGTAAAGAAAGCCTTAGAAGCAATGAAAAGGGGAAAAGCAGCTGGGGAGGATCAGGTAACAGCAGATTTGTTGAAGGATGTAGGGGACATCGTGCTAGAAAAACTGGGCACCCTGTATACGCAATGCCTTATGACCTCAACTGTACCAGAAGCTTGGAAGAATGCAAACATTATCTTAATTCATAAGAAGGGAGACGCCAAGGACTTGAAAAATTACAGGCCGATCAGCTTACTATCGGTGGCCTACAAAGTATTTACTAAGGTAATCGCTAATAGAGTCAGGGCAACGTTAGACTTTAATCAACCAAATGATCAGGCAGGCTTTCGTAAAGGATATTCCACAATAGATCATATTCACACTATCAATCAGGTGATAGAGAAATGCGCAGAATATAACCAACCTCTATATATAGCTTTCATTGATTACGAGAAAGCATTCGACTCAGTGGAAACCTCAGCAGTCATACAGGCATTGCGTAATCAGGGGGTAGAAGAGCCTTATGTCAAAATACTGGAAGATATATATAGCAACTGCACAGCTACTATAGTCCTCCATAAAGTCAGCAATAAAATTCCAATAAGGAAGGGCGTCAGGCAAGGAGACACGATCTCGCCAATGCTGTTCACTGCATGTTTGCAGGATGTATTTCGAAGCCTGAATTGGGAACAGTTGGGAATAAGAATAAATGGAGAATACCTAAATAATCTGCGATTTGCTGATGACATTGCCTTGCTGAGTCACTCAGGAGGTGAACTGCAAATCATGATCAACGAGTTAGACAGGCAGAGCAGATCGATGGGTCTAAAAATTAACATGCAGAAAACCAAGGTAATGTTCAACAGCCTAGCAAGGGAACAACAGTTCACAATTGGCAGCGAGAGCGTAGAAATTGTGCCGGAATACGTCTACTTAGGGCAGGTAGTGACAGCTGATCCAGATCATGAGAGGGAGATAACTAGAAGGATAAGAATGGGCTGGAGCGCATATGGCAAATTCTCGCAGATCATGAGAGGCAGTTTACCAATTTCCCTCAAGAGGAAAGTGTACAACAGCATAATCTTACCGGTACTCACCTACGGGGCAGAAACGTGGAGGGTAACGAAAAGAGTTCAGCTTAGGTTAAGGACAACGCAGCGAGCCATGGAAAGAAAAATGATAGGTGTAACGTTAAGAGATTGGAAGCGGGCAGAGTGGGTGAGGGAACAAACACGGGTTAATGACATCCTAGTCGAAATCAAGAGAAAGAAATGGGCTTGGGCAGGGCATGTAATGCGAAGGCAAGATAACCGCTGGTCCTTAAGGGTAACGGAGTGGGTTCCAAGAGAAAGTAAGCGTAGCAGGGGGCGGCAGAAGGTTAGATGGACGGATGAGATTAAGAAGTTTGCAGGCAAAGGGTGGATGCAGCTGGCAAAGGATAGGGTTAATTGGAGAGACATGGGAGAGGCCTTTGCCCTGCAGTGGGTGTAGTACGGCTGATGATGATGATGATGATGATGATGACTTATGCATTACACGTCTCGTATTTGTGCTGCGTTCTTCCCGCGCTATGTTTACTGTGTTGCCAATATACATCAAGTGGAATCTTACAAATTACATCTGGGGAAAATTTGTGGCTACCTGAATCTGATTTGACGAGAAAGCTATCATTCGACTGAAGGAAGCAGGAGTAGCTTTACTTCTATTTTAAGAAGAGGCGGAGCTATATTTTCTTTGCGGTCTTTCAGCAACTAATCCTATGCATTAAATGTCTCGTCTTTGTGCGGCGTTCTTCCTGCGCTATGTTTGCTGTGTTGCAAATATATATGAAGTTGAATCATACAAACTAAATCTGGGGAAAATTTGTGGCTTCATGAATCTGATATGAGGAGAAAGCTATCATACGAATGAAGGAAGCAGGAGTAGCTTTACTTCAATTTTAAAAAGAGATGGAGGTATATTTCCTTTGCGGACTTTCAGCAAGTATACATATGCATTACACGTTTCGTCTTTGTGCTGCGTTCTTCCGGGCTATGTTTACAGTGTTGAAAATATACACTAAGTTGATTCATACAAATTAAATCTGGGGACAATTTGTGGCTACGTGAATCTGATATGAGGAGAAAGCTATCATACGAATGAAGGAAGCAGGAGTAGCTTTACTTCTATTTTAAAAAGAGACGGAGGTATATTTCCTTTGCGGACTTTCAGCAAGTATACATATGCATTACACGTCTCGTCTTTGTGCTGCGTTCTTCCCGCGCTATGTTTACTGTGTTGCAAATATACACCAAGTTGAATCATACAAATTAAATCTGGGGAAAATTTGTGGCTACCTGAATCTGATATGAGGAGAAAGCTATCATACGATTTAAAACAGCAGGAGTAGCTTTACATCTATTTTAAAAAGAGGCAAAGCTATATTTTCTTTGCGGACTTTCAGCAACTATACATATGCATTACACGTCTCGTCTTTGTGCTGCGGTCTTCCCTCGCTAAGTTTACTGTGTTGCAAATGTACACCAAGTGGAATCATACAAATTAAATCTGGGGAAAATTTGTGGCTACCTGAATCTGATATGAGGAGAAAGCTATCATACGACTGAAGGAAGCAGGAGTAGCTTTACTTCTATTTTAAAAAGAGGCGGAGCTATATTTTTTTAGCGGACTTTCAGCAGGTATACATATGCATTACACGTCTCTTCTTTGTGCTGCGTTCTGCCCGCGCTATGTTTACTGTGTTGCAAATATACACCAAGTTGAATCATACAAACTAAATCTGGGGAAAATTTGTGGCTACCTGAATCTGATATGAGGAGAAAGCTATCATACGATTGAAGGAAGCAGGAGTAGCTTTACTTCTATATTAAAAAGAGGCGGAGCTATATTTTCTTTGCGGACTTTCAGCAACTATACATATGCATTACACGTCTTGTCTTTGTGCTGCATTCTTCGCGCGCTATGTTTACTGTGCTGCAAATATACACCAAGTTGAATCATACAAAATAAATCTGGGGAAAATTTGTGGCTACGTGAATCTGATATGAGGAGAAAGCTATCATAGGATTGGAGGAAGCAGGAGTAGCTTTACTTCCATTTTATAGGGGCGGAGCCATATTTGCTTTGCGGACTTTCAGCAACTATACATATGCTTTTCACGTCTCTTCTTTGTGCTGCGTTCTTCCGGGCTATGTTTACTGTGTTGCAAATATACGCCAAGTTGAATCATACACATAAATCTGGGGAAAATTTGTGGCTACCTGAATCAGATATGAGGAGAAAGCTATCAAACGATTGGAGGAAGCAGGAGTACCTTTATTTCTATTTTAAAAAAAGGCGGAGCTATATTTTCTTAGCGGACTTTCAGCAGGTATACATATGCATTACACGTCTCGTCTTTCTGCTGCGTTCTAACCGCGCTATATTTACTGTGTTGCAAATATACGCCAAGTTGAATCATACAAATAAATCTGGGGAAAATATGTGGCTACCTGAATCTGATATGAGGAGAAAGCTATCATACGATTGAAGGAAGCAGGAGTAGCTTTACTTCTATATTAAAAAGAGGCGGAGCTATATTTTCATTGCGGACTTTCAGCAACTATAAATATGCATTACACGTCTAGTCTTTGTGCTGCATTCTTGTCGCGCTATGTTTACTCTGTTGCAAATGTACACCAAGTTGAATCATACAAATTAAATCTGGGGAAAATTTGTGGCTACCTGAATCTGATATGAGGAGAAAGCTATCATATCATTTAAAAAAGCAGGAGTAGCTTTACTTCTATTTTAAAAAGAGGCAAAGCTATATTATCTTTGCGGACTTTCAGCAACTATACATATGCATTACACGTCTCCTCTTTGTGCTGCGGTCTTATCGCGCTATGTTTACTGTGTTGCAAATATACACCACGTTGAATCATACAAAAATAAATCTGGGGAAAATTTGTGGCTACCTGAATCCGGTATGAGGAGAAAGCGATCATATGATTGACGGAAGCAGGAGTAGCTTTACTTCTATTTTAAAAAGAGGCGGGGCTATATTGTCATTGAGGAATTTGAGCAGCTATACTTATGCATTACACGTCTCGTCTTTGTGCTGCGTTCTTCCCGCGCTATGTTTACTGTGTTGCCAATATACACCAAGTTGAATCTTACAAATTAAATCTGGGGAAAATTTGTGGCTACCTGAATCTGATATGAGGAGAAAGCTATCATATTTAAAAAAGCAGGAGTAGCTTTACTTCTATTTTAAAAAGAGGCAAAGCTATATTTTCTTTGCGGACTTTCAGCAACTATACATATGCATTACACGTCTCGTCTTTGTGCTGCGGTCTTCCCGCGCTATGTTTACTGCGTTGCAAATATACACCAAGTGGAATCATACAAATTAAATCTCGGGAAAATTTGTGGCTACCTTGAATCTGATATAAGAAGAAAGCGATCATACGATTGAAGGAAGCAGTAGCTTTACTTCTATAATAAAATGATGCAGAGCTATATTTTCATTGCGGACTTTTAGCAGGTATACATAAGCATTACACGTCTCTTCTTTGTGCTGCGTTCTTCCAGCGCTATGTTTACTGTGTTGCAAATATACATCAAGTTGAATCATACAAACTAAATCTGGGGAAAATTTGTGGCTACCTGAATCTGATATGAGGAGAAAGCTATCATACTATTAAAGGAAGCAGAAATAGCTTTACTTCCACTTTAAAGGGGCGGAGCTATATTTTCTTTGCGGACTTTCAGCAACTATACATATGCATTACACGTCTCGTCTTTGTGCTGCGTTCTTCCGGGCTATCTTTACAGTGTTGCAAATATACACCAAGTTGATTCAAACAAATTAAATCTGGGGAAAATTTGTGGCTACCTGAATCTGATATGAGGAGAAAGCTATCATACGATTGGAGGAAGCAGGAGTAGCTTTACTTCCATTTTAAAACTAGGCGGAGCTATATTTTCTTTGCAGACTTTCAGCAGCTATACCTATGCATTACACGTCTCGTCTTTGTGCTGCGTTCTTCCCGCGCTATGTTTACTGTGTTGCAAATATACACCAAGTTGAATCATACAAATTAAATCTGGGGAAAATTTGTGGCTACCTGAATCTGATATGAGGAGAAAGCTATCATACGATTGAAGGAAGCAGGAGTAGATTTACTTCTATTTTAGAAAGAGGCGGAGCTATATTTTCATTGCGGACTTTCAGCAACTATACATATGCATTGCACGTCTCATCTTTGTCCTGCGTTATTCCCGCGCTATGTTTACTGTGTTGCAAATATACACCAAGTTGAATCATACAAACTAAATCTGGGGAAAATCTGTGGCTACCTGAATCTGATATGAGGAGAAAGCTATCATACGATTGAAGGAAGCAGGAGTAGCTTTACTTCTATATTAAAAAGAGGCGGAGCTATATTTTCATTAGGACTTTCAGCAACTATACATATGCATTACACGTCTAGTCTTTGTGCTGCATTCTTGTCGCGCTATGTTTACTGTGTTGCAAATGTACACCAAGTTGAATCATACAAATTAAATCTGGGGAAAATTTGTGGCTACCTGAATCTGATATGAGGAGAAAGCTATCATATCATTTAAAAAAGCAGGAGTAGCTTTACTTCTATTTTAAAAAGAGGCAAAGCTATATTATCTTTGCGGACTTTCAGCAACTATACATATGCATTACACGTCTCGTCTTTGTGCTGCGGTCTTCCCGCGCTATGTTTACTGTGTTGCAAATATACACCACGTTGAATCATACAAATTAAATCTGGGGAAAATTTGTGGCTACCTGAATCCGGTATGAGGAGAAAGCGATCATATGATTGACGGAAGCAGGAGTAGCTTTACTTCTATTTTAAAAAGAGGCGGGGCTATATTGTCATTGAGGAATTTGAGCAGCTATACTTATGCATTACACGTCTCGTCTTTGTGCTGCGTTCTTCCCGCGCTATGTTTACTGTGTTGCCAATATACACCAAGTTGAATCTTACAAATTAAATCTGGGGAAAATTTGTGGCTACCTGAATCTGATATGAGGAGAAAGCTATCATATTTAAAAAAGAAGGAGTAGCTTTACTTCTATTTTAAAAAGAGGCAAAGCTATATTTTCGTTGCGGACTTTCAGCAACTATACATATGCATTACACGTCTCGTTTTTGTGCTGCGGTCTTCCCGCGCTATGTTTACTGTGTTGCAAATATACACCAAGTTGAATCATACAAATTAAATCTCGGGAAAATTTATGGCTACCTTGAATCTGATATAAGAAGAAAGCGATCATACGATTGAAGGAAGCAGTAGCTTTACTTCTATAATAAAATGATGCGGAGTTATATTTTCATTGCGGACTTTTAGCAGGTATACATAAGCATTACACGTCTCTTCTTTGTGCTGCGTTCTTCCAGCGCTATGTTTACTGTGTTGCAAATATACATCAAGTTGAATCATACAAACTAAATCTGGGGAAAATTTGTGGCTACCTGAATCTGATATGAGGAGAAAGCTATCATACTATTAAAGGAAGCAGAAATAGCTTTACTTCCACTTTAAAGGGGCGGAGCTATATTTTCTTTGCGGACTTTCAGCAACTATACATATGCATTACACGTCTCGTCTTTGTGCTGCGTTCTTCCGGGCTATCTTTACAGTGTTGCAAATATACACCAAGTTGATTCAAACAAGTTAAATCTGGGGAAAATTTGTGGCTACCTGAATCTTATATGAGGAGAAAGCTATCATACGATTGGAGGAAGCAGGAGTAGCTTTACTTCAATTTTAAAAAGAGACGGAGGTATATTTCCTTTGCGGACTTTCAGCAAGTATACATATGCATTACACGTCTCGTCTTTGTGCTGCGTTCTTCCCGCGCTATATTTACTGTGTTGCAAATATACACCAAGTTGAATCATACAAAAATAAATTTGGGGAAAATTTGTGGCTACCTGAATCTGATATGAGGAGAAAGCCATCATAGGATTGAAGGAAGCAGGAGTAACTTTACTTCTATTTTAAAAAGAGGCGGAGCTATATTTTCTTAGCGGACTTTCAGCAGGTATACATATGCATTACACGTCTCTTCTTTGTGCTGCGTTCTGCCCGCGCTATGTGTACTTTGTTGCAAACATACACCAAGTTGAATCATACAAACTAAATCTGGGGAAAATTTGTGGCTACCTGAATCTGATATGAGGAGAAAGCTATCATACGATTGAAGGAAGCAGGAGTAGTTTACTTCTATATTAAAAAGAGGCGGAGCTATATTTTCTTTGTGGACTTTCAGCAACTATACATATGCATTACACGTCTTGTCTTTGTGCTGCATTCTTCGCGCGCTATGTTTACTGTGCTGCAAATATACACCAAGTTGATTCATACAAAAATAAATCTGGGGAAATTTTGTGGCTACCTGAATCTGATATGAGGAGAAAGCTATCATACGATTTAAAAAAGCAGGAGTAGCTTTACTTCTATTTTAAAAAGAGGCGGAGCTATATTTTCTTTGCGGACTTTCACCAACTATACATATGCTTTACACGTCTCGTCTTTGTGCTGGGTTCTTCCCGCGCTATGTTTACTGTGTTGCCAATATACACCAAGTTGAATCTTACAAATTAAATCTGGGGAAAATTTGTGGCTACCTGAATCTGATTTGACGAAAAAGCTATCATACGACCGAAGGAAGCAGGAGTAGCTTTACTTCTATTTTAAAAAGAGGCGGAGCTATATTTTCTTTGCGGTTTTTCAGCAACTAATCCTATGCATTACATGTCTCGTCTTTGTGCGGCGTTCTTCCTGCGCTATGTTTGCTGTGTTGCAAATATACATAAAGTTGAATAATACAAATTAAATCTGGGGAAAATTTGTGGCTACATGAATCTGATATGAGGAGAAAGCTATCATACGAATGAAGGAAGCAGGAGTAGCTTTACTTCTATAATAAAAAGAGATGGAGGTATATTTACTTTGCGGACTTTCAGCAAGTATACATATGCATTACACGTTTCGTCTTTGTGCTGCGTTTTTCCGGGCTATGTTTACTGTGTTCCAAATATACACCAAGTTGATTCATTCAAATTAAATCTGGGGAAAATTTGTGGCTACCTGAATCTGATATGACGAGAAAGCTATCATATCATTTAAAAAAGCAGGAGTAGCTTTACTTCTATTTTAAAAAGATGGATAGCTATATTTTCTTTGCGGACTTTCAGCAACTATACATGTGCATTACACGTCTCGTCTTTGTGCTGCGGTCTTCCCGCGCTATGTTTACTGTGTTGCAAACATACACCAAGTTGAATCATACAAATTAAATCTCAGTAAAATTTGTGGCTACCTGAATCTGATATAAGGAGAAAGCGATCATACGATTGAAGGAAGCAGGAGTAGCTTTACTTCTATTTTAAAAAGAGGCGGGGCTATATTTTCTTTGAGGACATTGAGCAACTATACTTATGCATTACACGTCTCGTCTTTGTGCTGCGTTCTTCCCGCGCTATGTTTACTGTGTTGCCAATATACATCAAGTGGAATCTTACAAATTACATCTGGGGAAAATTTGTGGCTACCTGAATCTTATTTGACGAGAAAGCTATCATACGACTGAAGGAAGCAGGAGTAGCTTTACTTCTATTTTAAAAAGAGGCGGAGCATATTTTCTTTGCGGTCTTTCAGCAACTAATCCTATGCATTAAATGTCTCGTCTTTGTGCGGCGTTCTTCCTGCGCTATGTTTGCTGTGTTGCAAATATATATGAAGTTGAATCATACAAACTAAATCTGGGGAAAATTTGTGGCTACATGAATCTGATATGAGGAGAAAGCTATCATACGAATGAAGGAAGCAGGAGTAGCTTTACTTCAATTTTCAAAAGAGATGGAGGTATATTTCCTTTGCGGACTTTCAGCAAGTATACATATGCATTACACGTTTCGTCTTTGTGCTGCGTTCTTCCGGGCTATGTTTACAGTGTTGAAAATATACACTAAGTTGATTCATACAAATTAAATCTGGGGACAATTTATGGCTACGTGAATCTGATATGAGGAGAAAGCTATCATACGAATGAAGGAAGCAGGAGTAGCTTTACTTCTATTTTAAAAAGAGACGGAGGTATATTTCCTTTGCGGACTTTCAGCAAGTATACATATGCATTACACGTCTCGTCTTTGTGCTGCGTTCTTCCCGCGCTATGTTTACTGTGTTGCAAATATACACCAAGTTGAATCATACAAATTAAATCTGGGGAAAATTTGTGGCTACCTGAATCTGATATGAGGAGAAAGCTATCATACGATTTAAAAAAGCAGGAGTAGCTTTACATCTATTTTAAAAAGAGGCAAAGCTATATTTTCTTTGCGGACTTTCAGCAACTATACATATGCATTACACGCCTCGTCTTTGTGC
This sequence comes from Amblyomma americanum, assembly GCF_052857255.1. Taxonomy (NCBI): domain Eukaryota; kingdom Metazoa; phylum Arthropoda; class Arachnida; order Ixodida; family Ixodidae; genus Amblyomma; species Amblyomma americanum. Next base: position 131,442,153 of record NC_135507.1, read on the forward strand.
TGCGGTCTTCCCTCGCTAAGTTTACTGTGTTGCAAATATACACCAAGTTGAGTCATACAAAAATAAATCTGGGGAAATTTTGTAGCTACCTGAATCTGATATGAGGAGAAAGCTATCATACGATTGGAGGAAGCAGCAGTAGCCTTAATTCTATTTTAAAAAGAGGCGGAGCTATATTTTCTTTGCGGACATTCAGCAAATATACTTATGCATTCAACGTCTCGCCTTTGTGCTGCGTTCTTCCCGCGCTATGTTTACTGTGTTGCAAATATACACCAAGTTGAATTATACAAATTAAATCTGGGGACAATTTGTGGCTACGTGAATCTGATATGAGGAGAAAGCTATCATACGAATGAAGGAAGCAGGAGTAGCTTTACTTCTATTTTAAAAAGAGACGGAGGTATATTTCCTTTGCGGACTTTCAGCAAGTATACATATGCATTACACGTCTCCTCTTTGTGCTGCGTTCTTCCCGCGCTATGTTTACTGTGTTGCAAATATACACCAAGTTGAATCATACAAATTAAATCTGGGGAAAATTTGTGGCTACCTGAATCTGATATGAGGAGAAAGCTATCATACGATTTAAAAAAGCACGGGTAGCTTTACATCTATTTTAAAAAGAAGCAAAGCTATATTTTCTTTGCGGACTTTCAGCAACTATACATGTGCATTACACGTCTCGTCTTTGTGCTGCGGTCTTCCCGCGCTATGTTTACTGTGTTGCAAACATACACCAAGTTGAATCATACAAATTAAATCTCAGTAAAATTTGTGGCTACCTGAATCTGATATAAGGAGAAAGCGATCATACGATTGAAGGAAGCAGGAGTAGCTTTACTTCTATTTTAAAAAGAGGCGGGGCTATATTTTCTTTGAGGACATTGAGCAACTATACTTATGCATTACACGTCTCGTCTTTGTGCTGCGTTCTTCCCGCGCTATGTTTACTGTGTTGCCAATATACATCAAGTGGAATCTTACAAATTACATCTGGGGAAAATTTGTGGCTACCTGAATCTTATTTGACGAGAAAGCTATCATACGACTGAAGGAAGCAGGAGTAGCTTTACTTCTATTTTAAAAAGAGGCGGAGCATATTTTCTTTGCGGTCTTTCAGCAACTAATCCTATGCATTAAATGTCTCGTCTTTGTGCGGCGTTCTTCCTGCGCTATGTTTGCTGTGTTGCAAATATATATGAAGTTGAATCATACAAACTAAATCTGGGGAAAATTTGTGGCTACATGAATCTGATATGAGGAGAAAGCTATCATACGAATGAAGGAAGCAGGAGTAGCTTTACTTCAATTTTCAAAAGAGATGGAGGTATATTTCCTTTGCGGACTTTCAGCAAGTATACATATGCATTACACGTTTCGTCTTTGTGCTGCGTTCTTCCGGGCTATGTTTACAGTGTTGAAAATATACACTAAGTTGATTCATACAAATTAAATCTGGGGACAATTTATGGCTACGTGAATCTGATATGAGGAGAAAGCTATCATACGAATGAAGGAAGCAGGAGTAGCTTTACTTCTATTTTAAAAAGAGACGGAGGTATATTTCCTTTGCGGACTTTCAGCAAGTATACATATGCATTACACGTCTCGTCTTTGTGCTGCGTTCTTCCCGCGCTATGTTTACTGTGTTGCAAATATACACCAAGTTGAATCATACAAATTAAATCTGGGGAAAATTTGTGGCTACCTGAATCTGATATGAGGAGAAAGCTATCATACGATTTAAAAAAGCAGGAGTAGCTTTACATCTATTTTAAAAAGAGGCAAAGCTATATTTTCTTTGCGGACTTTCAGCAACTATACATATGCATTACACGCCTCGTCTTTGTGCTGCGGTCTTCCCTCGCTAAGTTTACTGTGTTGCAAATATACACCAAGTTGAGTCATACAAAAATAAATCTGGGGAAATTTTGTAGCTACCTGAATCTGATATGAGGAGAAAGCTATCATACGATTGGAGGAAGCAGCAGTAGCCTTAATTCTATTTTAAAAAGAGGCGGAGCTATATTTTCTTTGCGGACATTCAGCAAATATACTTATGCATTCAACGTCTCGCCTTTGTGCTGCGTTCTTCCCGCGCTATGTTTACTGTGTTGCAAATATACACCAAGTTGAATTATACAAATTAAATCTGGGGACAATTTGTGGCTACGTGAATCTGATATGAGGAGAAAGCTATCATACGAATGAAGGAAGCAGGAGTAGCTTTACTTCTATTTTAAAAAGAGACGGAGGTATATTTCCTTTGCGGACTTTCAGCAAGTATACATATGCATTACACGTCTCCTCTTTGTGCTGCGTTCTTCCCGCGCTATGTTTACTGTGTTGCAAATATACACCAAGTTGAATCATACAAATTAAATCTGGGGAAAATTTGTGGCTACCTGAATCTGATATGAGGAGAAAGCTATCATACGATTTAAAAAAGCACGGGTAGCTTTACATCTATTTTAAAAAGAAGCAAAGCTATATTTTCTTTGCGGACTTTCAGCAACTATACATATGCATTACACGTCTCGTCTTTGTGCTGCGGTTTTCCCTCGCTAAGTTTACTGTGTTGCAAATATACACCAAGTGGAATCATACAAATTAAATCTGGGGAAAATTTGTGGCTACCTGAATCTGATATGAGGAGAAAGCTATCATACGACTGAAGGAAGCAGGAGTAGCTTTACTTCTATTTTAAAAAGAGGCGGAGCTATATTTTCTTTGCGGTCTTTTAGCAACTATGCATATGCATTACACGTCTCGTCTTTGTGCTGCGTTCTTCCCGTGCTATGTTTGCTGTGTTGCAAATAATACCCGAAGTTGAATCATACAAAGTAAATCTGGGGAAAATTTGTGGCTACGTGAATCTGATATGAGGAGAAAGCTATCATACGACTGAAGGAAGCAGGAGTAGCTTTACTTCTATTTTAAAAAGAGACGGAGGTATATTTTCTGTGCGGACTTTCAGCAAGTATACATATGCATTACACGTCTCGTCTTTGTGCTGCGTTCTTCCCGCGCTATGTTTACTGTGTTGCAAATATACACCAAGTTGAATCATACAAATTAAATCTGGGGAAAATTTGTGGCTACCTGAATCTGATATGCGGAGAAAGCTATCATACGATATAAAAAAGCAGGAGTAGCTTTACATCTATTTTAAAAAGAGGCAAAGCTATATTTCTTTGCGGACTTTCAGCAACTATACATATGCTTTACACGTCTCGTCTTTGTACTGCGGTCTTCCCTCGCTAAGTTTACTGTGTTGCAAATATACACGAAGTTGAATCATACAAATTAAATCTGGGGAAAATTTGTGGCTACCTGAATCTGATATGAGGAGAAAGCTATCATACGACTGAAGTAAGCAGGAGTAGCTTTACTTCTATTTTAAAAAGAGGCGGAGTTATATTTTCTTTACGGTCTTTCAGCAACTAATCCTATGCATTACACGTCTCGTCTTTGTGCTGCGTTCTTCCGGGCTATGTTTACTGTGTTGCAAATATACACCAAGTTGAGTCATACAAAAATAAATCTGGGGAAATTTTGTGGCTACCTGAATCTGATATGAGGAGAAAGGTATCATACGATTGGAGGAAGCAGCAGTAGCTTTAATTCTATTTTAAAAAGAGGCGGAGCTATATTTTCTTTGCGGACATTCAGCAAATATACTTATGCATTCAACGTCTCGTCTTTGTGCTGCGTTCTTCCCGCGCTATGTTTACTGTGTTGCAAATATACACCAAGTTGAATCATACAAATTAAATCTGGGGAAAATATGTGGCTACCCGAATATGATGTAAGGAGAAAGCTGTCATACGATTGAAGGAAGCAGGAGTAGCTTTACTTGTATTTTAAAAAAAGGCGGAGCTATATTTTCTTTCCGGACTTTCAGCAACTATGCATATGCATTACACGTCTCGTCTTTGTCTTGCGTTCTTCCCGCGCTATGTTTACTGTGTTGCAAATATACACCAAGTTGAATCATACAAATTAAATCTGGGGAAAATTTGAGGCTACCTGAATCTGATACGAGGAGAAAGGTATCATACGATTTAAAAAAGCAGGAGTAGCTTTACTTCTATTTTAAAAAGAGGCGGAGCTATATTTTCTTTGCGGACTTTCAGCAACTATAAATATGCATTACACGTCTCGTCTTTGTGCTGCGGTCTTCCCGCGCTATGTTTACTGTGTTGCAAATATACACCAAGTTGAATCATACAAACTAAATCTGGGGAAAATTTGTGGCTACCTGAATCTGATATGAGGAGAAAGCTATCATACGATTGAAGGAAGCAGGAGTAGCTTTACTTCTATATTAAAAAGAGGCGGAGCTATATTTTCATTGCGGACTTTCAGCAACTATACATGTGCATTACACGTCTAGTCTTTGTGCTGCATTCTTCTCGCGCTATGTTTACTGTGTTGCAAATGTGCACCAAGTTGAATCATACAAATTAAATCTGGGGAAAATATGTGGCTACCTGAATCTGATATAAGGAGAAAGCTATCATACGATTGAAGGAAGCAGGAGTAGCTTTACTTCTATATTAAAAAGAGGCGGAGCTATATTTTCCTTGCGGACTTTCAGCAGGTATACATATGCATTACACGTCTCTTCTTTGTGCTGCGTTCTTCCAGCGCTATGTTTACTGTGTTGCAAATATACATGAAGTTGAATCATTCAAACTAAATCTGGGGAAAATTTGTGGCTACCTGAATCTGATATGAGGAGAAAGCTATCATACTATTGAAGGAAGCAGGAGTAGCTTTACTTCCATTTTAAAGGGGGGGAGCTATATTTTATTTGCGGACTTTCAGCAACTATACATATGCATTACACGTCTCGTCTTTGTGCTGCGTTCTTCCGGGCTATGTTTACAGTGTTGAAAATATACACTAAGTTGATTCATACAAATTAAATCTGGGGACAATTTGTGGCTACGTGAATCTGATATGAGGAGAAAGCTATCATACGAATGAAGGAAGCAGGAGTAGCTTTACTTCTATTTTAAAAAGAGACGGAGGTAAATTTCCTTTGCGGACTTTCAGCAAGTATACATATGCGTTACACGTCTCCTCTTTGTGCTGCGTTCTTCCCGCGCTATGTTTACTGTGTTGCAAATATACACCAAGATGAATCATACAAATTAAATCTGGGGAAAATTTGTGGCTACCTGAATCTGATATGAGGAGAAAGCTATCATAAGATTTAAAAAAGCAGGAGTAGCTTTACATCTATTTTAAAAAGAGGCAAAGCAATATTTTCTTTGCGGACTTTCAGCAACTATACATATGCATTACACGTCTCGTCTTTGTGCTGCGGTCTTCCCTCGCTAAGTTTACTGTGTTGCAAATATACACCAAGTGGAATCATACAAATTAAATCTGGGGAAAATTTGTGGCTACCTGAATCTGATATGAGGAGAAAGCTATCATACGACTGAAGGAAGCAGGAGTAGCTTTACTTCTATTTTAAAAAGAGGCGGAGCTATATTTTCTTTGCGGTCTTTTAGCAACTATGCATATGCTATACACGTCTCGTCTTTGTGCTGCGTTCTTCCCGCGCTATGTTTGCTGTGTTGCAAATAATACACGAAGTTTAATCATACAAAGTAAATCTGGGGAAAATTTGTGGCTACGTGAATCTGATATGAGGAGAAAGCTATCATACGACAGAATGAAGCAGGAGTAGCTTTACTTCTATTTTAAAAAGAGACGGAGGTATATTTTCTTTGCGGACTTTCAGCAAGTATACATATGCATTACACGTCTTGTCTTTGTGCTGCGTTCTTCCCTCGCTAAGTTTACTTTGTTGCAAATATACACCAAGTGGAATCATACAAATTAAATCTGGGGAAAATTTGTGGCTACCTGAATCTGATATGAGGAGAAAGCTATCATACGACTGAAGGAAGCAGGAGTAGCTTTACTTCTATTTTAAAAAGAGGCGGAGCTATATTTTCTTTGCGGTCTTTTAGCAACTATGCATATGCATTACACGTCTCGTCTTTGTGCTGCGTTCTTCCCGCGCTATGTTTGCTGTGTTACAAATAATACACGAAGTTGAATCATACAAAGTAAATCTGGGGAAAATTGGTGGCTACGTGAATCTGATAAGAGGAGAAAGCTATCATACGACAGAAGGAAGCAGGAGTAGCTTTACTTCTATTTTAAAAAGAGACGGAGGTATATTTTCTTTGCGGACTTTCAGCAAGTATACATACGCATTACACGTCTCGTCTTTGTGCTGCGTTCTTCCCTCGCTAAGTTTACTTTGTTGCAAATATACACCAAGTGGAATCATACAAATTAAATCTGGGGAAAATTTGTGGCTACCTGAATCTGATATGAGGAGAAAGCTATCATACGACTGAAGGAAGCAGGAGTAGCTTTACTTCTATTTTAAAAAGAGGCGGAGCTATATTTTCTTTGCGGTCATTTAGCAACTATGCATGTGCATTACACGTCTCGTCTTTGTGCTGCGTTCTTCCCGCGCTATGTTTGCTGTGTTGCAAATAATACACCAAGTGGAATCATACAAATTAAATCTGGGGAAAATTTGTGGCTACCTGAATCTGATATGAGGAGAAAGCTATCATACGACTGAAGGAAGCAGGAGTAGCTTTACTTCTATTTTAAAAAGAGGCGTAGCTATATTTTCTTTGCGGTCTTTTAGCAACTATGCATATGCATTACACGTCTCGTCTTTGTGCTGCGTTCTTCCCGCGCTATGTTTGCTGTGTTACAAATAATACACGAAGTTGAATCATACAAAGTAAATCTGGGGAAAATTGATGGCTACGTGAATCTGATATGAGGAGAAAGCTATCATACGACAGAAGGAAGCAGGAGTAGCTTTACTTCTATTTTAAAAAGAGACGGAGGTATATTTTCTTTGCGGACTCTCAGCAAGTATACATATGCATTACACGTCTCGTCTTTGTGCTGCGTTCTTCCCTCGCTAAGTTTACTTTGTTGCAAATATACACCAAGTGGAATCATACAAATTAAATCTGGGGAAAATTTGTGGCTACCTGAATCTGATATGAGGAGAAAGCTATCATACGACTGAAGGAAGCAGGAGTAGCTTTACTTCTATTTTAAAAAGAGGCGGAGCTATATTTTCTTTGCGGTCTTTTAGCAACTATGCATATGCATTACACGTCTCGTCTTTGTGCTGCGTTCTTCCCGCGCTATGTTTGCTGTCTTGCAAATAATACACCAAGTGGAATCATACAAATTAAATTTGGGGAAAATTTGTGGCTACCTGAATCTGATATGAGGAGAAAGCTATCATACGATTGAAAGAAGCAGGAGTAGCTTTACTTCTATTTTAAAAAGAGGCGGAGCTATATTTTCTTTGCGGTCTTTTAGCAACTATGCATATGCATTACATGTCTCGTCTTTGCGCTGCGTTCTTCCCGCGCTATGTTTGCTGTGTTGCAAATAATACACGAAGTTGAATCACACAAAGTAAATCTGGGGAAAATTTGTGGCTACGTGAATCTGATATGAGGAGAAAGCTATCATACGATTGAAGGAAGCAGGAGTATCTTTACTTCTATTTTAAAAAGAGGCGGAGCTATATTTTCTTTGCGGTGTTTTAGCAACTATGCATATGCATTACACGTCTCGTCTTTGTGCTGCGTTCTTCCCGCGCTATGTTTGCTGTGTTGCAAATAATACACGAAGTTGAATCATACAAAGTAAATCTGGGGAAAATTTGTGGCTACGTGAATCTGATATGAGGAGAAAGCTATCATACGACTGAAGGAAGCAGGAGTAGCTTTACTTCTATTTTAAAAAGAGACGGAGGTATATTTTCTTTGCGGACTTTCAGCAAGTACACATATGCATTACACGTCTCGTCTTTGTGCTGCGTTCTTCCCGCGCTATGTTTACTGTGTTGCAAATATACACCAAGTTGACTCATACAAAGTAAATCTGGGGAAAATTTGTGGCTACCTGAATCTGATATGAGGAGAAAGCTATCATACGATATAAAAAAGCAGGAGTAGCTTTACATCTATTTTAAAAAGAGGCAAAGCTATATTTTCTTTGCGGACTTTCAGCAACTATACATATGCTTTACACGTCTCGTCTTTGTACTGCGGTCTTCCTGCGCTATGTTTGCTGTGTTGCAAATATACACGAAGTTGAATCATACAAAGTAAATGTGGGGAAATTTTGTGGCTACCTGAATCTGATATGAGGAGAAAGCTATCATACGATTGGAGGAAGCAGCAGTAGCTTTAATTCTATTTTAAAAAGAGGCGGAGCTATATTTTCTTTGCGGACATTCAGCAAATATACTTATGCATTCAACGTCTCGTCTTTGTGCTGCGTTCTTCCCGCGCTATGTTTACTGTGTTGCAAATATACACCAAGTTGAATCATACAAATTAAATCTGGGGAAAATATGTGGCTACCCGAATATGATGTAAGGAGAAAGCTGTCATACGATTGAAGGAAGCAGGAGTAGCTTTACTTGTATTTTATAAAAAGGCGGAGCAATATTTTCTTTCCGGACTTTCAGCAACTATGCATATGCATTACACGTCTCGTCTTTGTCTTGCGTTCTTCCCGCGCTATGTTTACTGTGTTGCAAATATACACCAAGTTGAATCATACAAATTAAATCTGGGGAAAATTTGAGGCTACCTGAATCTGATACGAGGAGAAAGGTATCATACGATTTAAAAAAGCAGGAGTAGCTTTACTTCTATTTTAAAAAGAGGCGGAGCTATATTTTCTTTGCGGACTTTCAGCAACTATAAATATGCATTACACGTCTCGTCTTTGTGCTGCGGTCTTCCCGCGCTATGTTTACTGTGTTGCAAATATACACCAAGTGGAATCATACAAATTAAATCTGGGGAAAATTTGTGGCTACCTGCATCTGATATGAGGAGAAAGCTATCATACGACTGAAGGAAGCAGGAGTAGCTTTACTTCTATTTTAAAAAGAGGCGGAGCTATATTTTCTTTGCGGTCTTTTAGCAACTATACATATGCATTACACGTCTAGTCTTTGTGCTGCATTCTTCTCGCGCTATGTTTACTGTGTTGCAAATGTACACCAAGTTGAATCGTACAAATTAAATCTGGGGAAAATTTGTGGCTACGTGAATCTGATATGAGGAGAAAGCTATCATACGACTGAAGGAAGCAGGAGTAGCTTTACTTCTATTTTAAAAAGAGGCGGAGCTATATTTTCTTTGCGGTCTTTTAGCAACTATGCATATGCCTTACACGTCTCGTCTTTGTGCTGCGTTCCTCCCGCGCTATGTTTGCTGTGTTGCAAATATACACCAAGTGGAATCATACAAATTAAATTTGGGGAAATTTTGTGGCTACCTGAATCTGATATGAGGAGAAAGCTATCATACGATTGAAGCAAGCAGGAGTAGCTTTACTTCTATTTTAAAAAGAGGCGGAGCTATATTTTCTTTGCGGTCTTTTAGCAACTATGCATATGCATTACATGTCTCGTCTTTGCGCTGCGTTCTTCCCGCGCTATGTTTGCTGTGTTGCAAATATACACGAAGTTGAATCATACAGAGTAAATCTGGGGAAAATTTGTGGCTACCTGAATCTGATATGGGGAGAAAGCTATCATACGACTGAAGGAAGCACGAGTAGCTTTACTTCTATTTTAAAAAGAGGCGGAGTTATATTTTCTTTGCGGTCTTTCAGCAACTATGCATATGCATTACACGTCTCGTCTTTGTGCTGCGTTCTTCCGGGCTATGTTTTCTGTGTTCCAAATATACACCAAGTTGATTCATACAAAAATAAATCCGGGGAAATTTTGTGGCTACCTGAATCTGATATGAGGAGAAAGCTATCATACGATTGGAGGAAGCAGCAGTAGCTTTACTTCTATTTTAAAAAGAGGCGGAGCTATATTTTCTTTGCGGACATTCAGCAAATATACTTATGCATTCAACGTCTCGTCTTTGTGCTGCGTTCTTCCCGCGCTATGTTTACTGTGTTGCAAATATACACCAAGTTGAATCATACAAATTAAATCTGGGGAAAATATATGGCTACCCGAATATGATGTAAGGAGAAAGCTGTCATACGATTGAAGGAAGCAGGAGTAGCTTTACTTGTATTTTATAAAAAGGCGGAGCAATATTTTCTTTCCGGACTTTCAGCAACTATGCATATGCATTACACGTCTCGTCTTTGTCTTGCGTTCTTCCCGCGCTATGTTTACTGTGTTGCAAATATACACCAAGTTGAATCATACAAATTAAATCTGGGGAAAATTTGAGGCTACCTGAATCTGATACGAGGAGAAAGGTATCATACGATTTAAAAAAGCAGGAGTAGCTTTACTTCTATTTTAAAAAGAGGCGGAGCTATATTTTCTTTGCGGACTTTCAGCAACTATAAATATGCATTACACGTCTCGTCTTTGTGCTGCGGTCTTCCCGCGCTATGTTTACTGTGTTGCAAATATACACCAAGTGGAATCATACAAATTAAATCTGGGGAAAATTTGTGGCTACCTGCATCTGATATGAGGAGAAAGCTATCATACGACTGAAGGAAGCAGGAGTAGCTTTACTTCTATTTTAAAAAGAGGCGGAGCTATATTTTCTTTGCGGTCTTTTAGCAACTATACATATGCATTACACGTCTAGTCTTTGTGCTGCATTCTTCTCGCGCTATGTTTACTGTGTTGCAAATGTACACCAAGTTGAATCGTACAAATTAAATCTGGGGAAAATTTGTGGCTACGTGAATCTGATATGAGGAGAAAGCTATCATACGACTGAAGGAAGCAGGAGTAGCTTTACTTCTATTTTAAAAAGAGGCGGAGCTATATTTTCTTTGCGGTCTTTTAGCAACTATGCATATGCCTTACACGTCTCGTCTTTGTGCTGCGTTCCTCCCGCGCTATGTTTGCTGTGTTGCAAATATACACCAAGTGGAATCATACAAATTAAATTTGGGGAAATTTTGTGGCTACCTGAATCTGATATGAGGAGAAAGCTATCATACGATTGAAGCAAGCAGGAGTAGCTTTACTTCTATTTTAAAAAGAGGCGGAGCTATATTTTCTTTGCGGTCTTTTAGCAACTATGCATATGCATTACATGTCTCGTCTTTGCGCTGCGTTCTTCCCGCGCTATGTTTGCTGTGTTGCAAATATACACGAAGTTGAATCATACAGAGTAAATCTGGGGAAAATTTGTGGCTACCTGAATCTGATATGGGGAGAAAGCTATCATACGACTGAAGGAAGCACGAGTAGCTTTACTTCTATTTTAAAAAGAGGCGGAGTTATATTTTCTTTGCGGTCTTTCAGCAACTATGCATATGCATTACACGTCTCGTCTTTGTGCTGCGTTCTTCCGGGCTATGTTTTCTGTGTTCCAAATATACACCAAGTTGATTCATACAAAAATAAATCCGGGGAAATTTTGTGGCTACCTGAATCTGATATGAGGAGAAAGCTATCATACGATTGGAGGAAGCAGCAGTAGCTTTACTTCTATTTTAAAAAGAGGCGGAGCTATATTTTCTTTGCGGACATTCAGCAAATATACTTATGCATTCAACGTCTCGTCTTTGTGCTGCGTTCTTCCCGCGCTATGTTTACTGTGTTGCAAATATACACCAAGTTGAATCATACAAATTAAATCTGGGGAAAATATGTGGCTACCCGAATATGATGTAAGGAGAAAGCTGTCATACGATTGAAGGAAGCAGGAGTAGCTTTACTTGTATTTTATAAAAAGGCGGAGCAATATTTTCTTTCCGGACTTTCAGCAACTATGCATATGCATTACACGTCTCGTCTTTGTCTTGCGTTCTTCCCGCGCTATGTTTACTGTGTTGCAAATATACACCAAGTTGAATCATACAAATTAAATCTGGGGAAAATTTGAGGCTACCTGAATCTGATACGAGGAGAAAGGTATCATACGATTTAAAAAAGCAGGAGTAGCTTTACTTCTATTTTAAAAAGAGGCGGAGCTATATTTTCTTTGCGGACTTTCAGCAACTATAAATATGCATTACACGTCTCGTCTTTGTGCTGCGGTCTTCCCGCGCTATGTTTACTGTGTTGCAAATATACACCAAGTGGAATCATACAAATTAAATCTGGGGAAAATTTGTGGCTACCTGCATCTGATATGAGGAGAAAGCTATCATACGACTGAAGGAAGCAGGAGTAGCTTTACTTCTATTTTAAAAAGAGGCGGAGCTATATTTTCTTTGCGGTCTTTTAGCAACTATACATATGCATTACACGTCTAGTCTTTGTGCTGCATTCTTCTCGCGCTATGTTTACTGTGTTGCAAATGTACACCAAGTTGAATCGTACAAATTAAATCTGGGGAAAATTTGTGGCTACGTGAATCTGATATGAGGAGAAAGCTATCATACGACTGAAGGAAGCAGGAGTAGCTTTACTTCTATTTTAAAAAGAGGCGGAGCTATATTTTCTTTGCGGTCTTTTAGCAACTATGCATATGCCTTACACGTCTCGTCTTTGTGCTGCGTTCCTCCCGCGCTATGTTTGCTGTGTTGCAAATATACACCAAGTGGAATCATACAAATTAAATTTGGGGAAATTTTGTGGCTACCTGAATCTGATATGAGGAGAAAGCTATCATACGATTGAAGCAAGCAGGAGTAGCTTTACTTCTATTTTAAAAAGAGGCGGAGCTATATTTTCTTTGCGGTCTTTTAGCAACTATGCATATGCATTACATGTCTCGTCTTTGCGCTGCGTTCTTCCCGCGCTATGTTTGCTGTGTTGCAAATATACACGAAGTTGAATCATACAGAGTAAATCTGGGGAAAATTTGTGGCTACCTGAATCTGATATGGGGAGAAAGCTATCATACGACTGAAGGAAGCACGAGTAGCTTTACTTCTATTTTAAAAAGAGGCGGAGTTATATTTTCTTTGCGGTCTTTCAGCAACTATGCATATGCATTACACGTCTCGTCTTTGTGCTGCGTTCTTCCGGGCTATGTTTTCTGTGTTCCAAATATACACCAAGTTGATTCATACAAAAATAAATCCGGGGAAATTTTGTGGCTACCTGAATCTGATATGAGGAGAAAGCTATCATACGATTGGAGGAAGCAGCAGTAGCTTTACTTCTATTTTAAAAAGAGGCGGAGCTATATTTTCTTTGCGGACATTCAGCAAATATACTTATGCATTCAACGTCTCGTCTTTGTGCTGCGGTCTTCCCGCGCTATGTTTACTGTGTTGCAAATATACACCAAGTTGAATCATACAAACTAAATCTGGGAAAAATTTGTGGCTACCTGAATCTGATATGAGGAGAAAGCTATCATACGATTGAAGGAAGCAGGAGTAGCTTTACTTCTATATTAAAAAGAGGCGGAGCTATATTTTCATTGCGGACTTTCAGCAACTATACATATGCATTACACGTCTAGTCTTTGTGCTGCATTCTTCTCGCGCTATGTTTACTGTGTTGCAAATGTACACCAAGTTGAATCATACAAAGTAAATCTGGGGAAAATTTGTGGCTACGTGAATCTGATATGAGGAGAAAGCTATCATACGACTGAAGGAAGCAGGAGTAGCTTTACTTCTCTTTTAAAAAGAGACGGAGGTATATTTTCTTTGCGGACTTTCAGCAAGTATACATATGCATTACACGTCTCGTCTTTGTGCTGCGTTCTTCCCGCGCTATGTTTACTGTGTTGCAAATATACACCAAGTTGAATCATACAAATTAAATCTGGGGAAAATATGTGGCTACCCGAATATGATGTAAGGAGAAAGCTGTCATACGATTGAAGGAAGCAGGAGTAGCTTTACTTGTATTTTAAAAAAAGGCGGAGCTATATTTTCTTTCCGGACTTTCAGCAACTATGCATATGCATTACACGTCTCGTCTTTGTCTTGCGTTCTTCCCGCGCTATGTTTACTGTGTTGCAAATATACACCAAGTTGAATCATACAAATTAAATCTGGGGAAAATTTGAGGCTACCTGAATCTGATACGAGGAGAAAGGTATCATACGATTTAAAAAAGCAGGAGTAGCTTTACTTCTATTTTAAAAAGAGGCGGAGCTATATTTTCTTTGCGGACTTTCAGCAACTATAAATATGCATTACACGTCTCGTCTTTGTGCTGCGGTCTTCCTGCGCTATGTTTACTGTGTTGCAAATATACACCAAGTTGAATCATACAAACTAAATCTGGGAAAAATTTGTGGCTACCTGAATCTGATATGAGGAGAAAGCTATCATACGATTGAAGGAAGCAGGAGTAGCTTTACTTCTATATTAAAAAGAGGCGGAGCTATATTTTCATTGCGGACTTTCAGCAACTATAGATATGCATTACACGTCTAGTCTTTGTGCTGCATTCTTCTCGCGCTATGTTTACTGTGTTGCAAATGTACACCAAGTTGAATCATACAAATTAAATCTGGGGACAATTTGTGGCTACGTGAATCTGATATGAGGAGAAAGCTATCATACGAATGAAGGAAGCAGGAGTAGCTTTACTTCTATTTTAAAAAGAGACGGAGGTATATTTCCTTTGCGGACTTTCAGCAAGTATACATATGCATTACACGTCTCCTCTTTGTGCTGCGTTCTTACCGCGCTATGTTTACTGTGTTGCAAATATACACCAAGATGAATCATACAAATTAAATCTGGGGAAAATTTGTGGCTACCTGAATATGATATGAGGAGAAAGCTATCATACGATTTAAAAAGCAGGAGTAGCTTTACATCTATTTTAAAAAGAGGCAAAGCAATATTTTCTTTGCGGACTTTCAGCAACTATACATATGCATTACACGTCTCATCTTTGTGCTGCGGTCTTCCCTCGCTAAGTTTACTGTGTTGCAAATATACACCAAGTGGAATCATACAAAGTAAATCTGGGGAAAATTTGTGGCTACGTGAATCTGATATGAGGAGAAAGCTATCATACGACTGAAGGAAGCAGGAGTAGCTTTACTTCTATTTTAAAAAGAGACGGAGGTATATTTTCTTTGCGGACTTTCAGCAAGTATACATATGCATTACACGTCTCGTCTTTGTGCTGCGTTCTTCCCGCGCTATGTTTACTGTGTTGCAAATATACACCAAGATGAATCATACAAAATAAATCTGGGGAAAATTTGTGGCTACCTGAATATGATAAGAGGAGAAAGCTATCATACGATTTAAAAAGCAGGAGTAGCTTTACATCTATTTTAAAAAGAGGCAAAGCAATATTTTCTTTGCGGACTTTCAGCAACTATACATATGCATTACACGTCTCATCTTTGTGCTGCGGTCTTCCCTCGCTAAGTTTACTGTGTTGCAAATATACACCAAGTGGAATCATACAAAGTAAATCTGGGGAAAATTTGTGGCTACGTGAATCTGATATGAGGAGAAAGCTATCATACGACTGAAGGAAGCAGGAGTAGCTTTACTTCTATTTTAAAAAGAGACGGAGGTATATTTTCTTTGCGGACTTTCAGCAAGTATACATATGCATTACACGTCTCGTCTTTGTGCTGCGTTCTTCCCGCGCTATATTTACTGTGTTGCAAATATACACCAAGTTGAATCATACAAAAATAAATTTGGGGAAAATTTGTGGCTACCTGAATCTGATATGAGGAGAAAGCCATCATAGGATTGAAGGAAGCAGGAGTAACTTTACTTCTATTTTAAAAAGAGGCGGAGCTATATTTTCTTAGCGGACTTTCAGCAGGTATACATATGCATTACACGTCTCTTCTTTGTGCTGCGTTCTGCCCGCGCTATGTGTACTGTGTTGCAAACATACACCAAGTTGAATCATACAAACTAAATCTGGGGAAAATTTGTGGCTACCTGAATCTGATATGAGGAGAAAGCTATCATACGATTGAAGGAAGCAGGAGTAGTTTACTTCTATATTAAAAAGAGGCGGAGCTATATTTTCTTTGTGGACTTTCAGCAACTATACATATGCATTACACGTCTTGTCTTTGTGCTGCATTCTTCGCGCGCTATGTTTACTGTGCTGCAAATATACACCAAGTTGATTCATACAAAAATAAATCTGGGGAAATTTTGTGGCTACCTGAATCTGATATGAGGAGAAAGCTATCATACGATTTAAAAAAGCAGGAGTAGCTTTACTTCTATTTTGAAAAGAGGCGGAGCTATATTTTCTTTGCGGACTTTCACCAACTATACATATGCTTTACACGTCTCGTCTTTGTGCTGCGTTCTTCCCGCGCTATGTTTACTGTGTTGCCAATATACACCAAGTTGAATCTTACAAATTAAATCTGGGGAAAATTTGTGGCTACCTGAATCTGATTTGACGAAAAAGCTATCATACGACCGAAGGAAGCAGGAGTAGCTTTACTTCTATTTTAAAAAGAGGCGGAGCTATATTTTCTTTGCGGTTTTTCAGCAACTAATCCTATGCATTACATGTCTCGTCTTTGTGCGGCGTTCTTCCTGCGCTATGTTTGCTGTGTTGCAAATATACATAAAGTTGAATAATACAAATTAAATCTGGGGAAAATTTGTGGCTACATGAATCTGATATGAGGAGAAAGCTATCATACGAATGAAGGAAGCAGGAGTAGCTTTACTTCTATAATAAAAAGAGATGGAGGTATATTTACTTTGCGGACTTTCAGCAAGTATACATATGCATTACACGTTTCGTCTTTGTGCTGCGTTCTTCCGGGCTATGTTTACTGTGTTCCAAATATACACCAAGTTGATTCATTCAAATTAAATCTGGGGAAAATTTGTGGCTACCTGAATCTGATATGACGAGAAAGCTATCATATCATTTAAAAAAGCAGGAGTAGCTTTACTTCTATTTTAAAAAGATGGATAGCTATATTTTCTTTGCGGACTTTCAGCAACTATACATGTGCATTACACGTCTCGTCTTTGTGCTGCGGTCTTCCCGCGCTATGTTTACTGTGTTGCAAACATACACCAAGTTGAATCATACAAATTAAATCTCAGTAAAATTTGTGGCTACCTGAATCTGATATAAGGAGAAAGCGATCATACGATTGAAGGAAGCAGGAGTAGCTTTACTTCTATTTTAAAAAGAGGCGGGGCTATATTTTCTTTGAGGACATTGAGCAACTATACTTATGCATTACACGTCTCGTCTTTGTGCTGCGTTCTTCCCGCGCTATGTTTACTGTGTTGCCAATATACATCAAGTGGAATCTTACAAATTACATCTGGGGAAAATTTGTGGCTACCTGAATCTTATTTGACGAGAAAGCTATCATACGACTGAAGGAAGCAGGAGTAGCTTTACTTCTATTTTAAAAAGAGGCGGAGCATATTTTCTTCACGGTCTTTCAGCAACTAATCCTATGCATTAAATGTCTCGTCTTTGTGCGGCGTTCTTCCTGCGCTATGTTTGCTGTGTTGCAAATATATATGAAGTTGAATCATACAAACTAAATCTGGGGAAAATTTGTGGCTACATGAATCTGATATGAGGAGAAAGCTATCATACGAATGAAGGAAGCAGGAGTAGCTTTACTTCAATTTTCAAAAGAGATGGAGGTATATTTCCTTTGCGGACTTTCAGCAAGTATACATATGCATTACACGTTTCGTCTTTGTGCTGCGTTCTTCCGGGCTATGTTTACAGTGTTGAAAATATACACTAAGTTGATTCATACAAAATAAATCTGGGGACAATTTATGGCTACGTGAATCTGATATGAGGAGAAAGCTATCATACGAATGAAGGAAGCAGGAGTAGCTTTACTTCTATTTTAAAAAGAGACGGAGGTATATTTCCTTTGCGGACTTTCAGCAAGTATACATATGCATTACACGTCTCGTCTTTGTGCTGCGTTCTTCCCGCGCTATGTTTACTGTGTTGCAAATATACACCAAGTTGAATCATACAAATTAAATCTGGGGAAAATTTGTGGCTACCTGAATCTGATATGAGGAGAAAGCTATCATACGATTTAAAAAAGCAGGAGTAGCTTTACATCTATTTTAAAAAGAGGCAAAGCTATATTTTCTTTGCGGACTTTCAGCAACTATACATATGCATTACACGCCTCGTCTTTGTGCTGCGGTCTTCCCTCGCTAAGTTTACTGTGTTGCAAATATACACCAAGTTGAGTCATACAAAAATAAATCTGGGGAAATTTTGTAGCTACCTGAATCTGATATGAGGAGAAAGCTATCATACGATTGGAGGAAGCAGCAGTAGCCTTAATTCTATTTTAAAAAGAGGCGGAGCTATATTTTCTTTGCGGACATTCAGCAAATATACTTATGCATTCAACGTCTCGCCTTTGTGCTGCGTTCTTCCCGCGCTATGTTTACTGTGTTGCAAATATACACCAAGTTGAATTATACAAATTAAATCTGGGGAAAATATGTGGCTGCCCGAATATGATGTAAGGAGAAAGCTGTCATACGATTGAAGGAAGCAGGAGTAGCTTTACTTGTATTTTAAAAAAAGGCGGAGCTATATTTTCTTTCCGGACTTTCAGCAACTATGCATATGCATTACACGTCTCGTCTTTGTCTTGCGTTCTTCCCGCGCTATGTTTACTGTGTTGCAAATGTACACCAAGTTGAATCATACAATATAAATCTGGGGAAAATTTTAGGCTACCTGAATCTGATACGAGGAGAAAGGTATCATACGATTTAAAAAAGCAGGAGTAGCTTTACTTCTATTTTAAAAAGAGGCGGAGCTATATTTTCATTGCGGACTTTCAGCAGGTATACATATGCATTACACGTCTCTTCTTTGTGCTGCGTTCTTCCAGCGCTATGTTTACTGTGTTGCAAATATACATGAAGTTGAATCATTCAAACTAAATCTGGGGAAAATTTGTGGCTACCTGAATCTGATCTGAGGAGAAAGCTATCATACTATTGAAGGAAGCAGGAGTAGCTTTACTTCCATTTTAAAGGGGCGGAGCTATATTTTATTTGCGGACTTTCAGCAACTATACATATGCATTACACGTCTCGTCTTTGTGCTGCGTTCTTCCGGGCTATGTTTACAGTGTTGAAAATATACACTAAGTTGATTCATACAAATTAAATCTGGGGACAATTTGTGGCTACGTGAATCTGATATGAGGAGAAAGCTATCATACGAATGAAGGAAGCAGGAGTAGCTTTACTTCTATTTTAAAAAGAGACGGAGGTATATTTCCTTTGCGGACTTTCAGCAAGTATACATATGCATTACACGTCTCCTCTTTGTGCTGCGTTCTTCCCGCGCTATGTTTACTGTGTTGCAAATATACACCAAGTTGAATCATACAAATTAAATCTGGGGAAAATTTGTGGCTACCTGAATCTGATATGAGGAGAAAGCTATCATACGATTTAAAAAGCACGGGTAGCTTTACATCTATTTTAAAAAGAGGCAAAGCTATATTTTCTTTGCGGACTTTCAGCAACTATACATATGCATTACACGTCTCGTCTTTGTGCTGCGGTTTTCCCTCGCTAAGTTTACTGTGTTGCAAATATACACCAAGTGGAATCATACAAATTAAATCTGGGGAAAATTTGTGGCTACCTGAATCTGATATGAGGAGAAAGCTATCATACGACTGAAGGAAGCAGGAGTAGCTTTACTTCTATTTTAAAAAGAGGCGGAGCTATATTTTCTTTGCGGTCTTTTAGCAACTATGCATATGCATTACACGTCTCGTCTTTGTGCTGCGTTCTTCCCGCGCTATGTTTGCTGTGTTGCAAATAATACCCGAAGTTGAATCATACAAAGTAAATCTGGGGAAAATTTGTGGCTACGTGAATCTGATATGAGGAGAAAGCTATCATACGACTGAAGGAAGCAGGAGTAGCTTTACTTCTATTTTAAAAAGAGACGGAGGTATATTTTCTTTGCGGACTTTCAGCAAGTATACATATGCATTACACGTCTCGTCTTTGTGCTGCGTTCTTCCCGCGCTATGTTTACTGTGTTGCAAATATACACCAAGTTGAATCATACAAATTAAATCTGGGGAAAATTTGTGGCTACCTGAATCTGATATGAGGAGAAAGCTATCATACGATATAAAAAGCAGGAGTAGCTTTACATCTATTTTAAAAAGAGGCAAAGCGATATTTTCTTTGCGGACTTTCAGCAACTATACATATGCTTTACACGTCTCGTCTTTGTACTGCGGTCTTCCCTCGCTAAGTTTACTGTGTTGCAAATATACACCAAGTGTAATCATACAAATTAAATTTGGGGAAACTTTGTGGCTACCTGAATCTGATTTACGAAAAAGCTATCATACGACCGAAGGAAGCAGGAGTAGCTTTACTTCTATTTTAAAAAGAGGCGGAGCTATATTTTCTTTGCGGTTTTTCAGCAACTAATCCTATGCATTACAGTTCTCGTCTTTGTGCGGCGTTCTTCCTGCGCTATGTTTGCTGTGTTGCAAATATACACGAAGTTGAATCATACAAATTAAATCTGGGGAAAATTTGTGGCTACCCGAATATGATGTAAGGAGAAAGCTGTCATACGATTGAAGGAAGCAGGAGTAGCTTTACTTGTATTTTAAAAAAAGGCGGAGCTATATTTTCTTTCCGGACTTTCAGCAACTATGCATATCCATTACACGTCTCGTCTTTGTCTTGCGTTCTTCCCGCGCTATGTTTACTGTGTTGCAAATATACACCAAGTTGAATCATACAAATTAAATCTGGGGAAAATTTGAGGCTACCTGAATCTGATACGAGGAGAAAGGTATCATACGATTTAAAAAAGCAGGAGTAGCTTTACTTCTATTTTAAAAAGAGGCGGAGCTATATTTTCTTTGCGGACTTTCAGCAACTATAAATATGCATTACACGTCTCGTCTTTGTGCTGCGATCTTCCCGCGCTATGTTTACTGTATTGCAAATATACACCAAGTTGAATCATACAAACTAAAATCTGGGGAAAATTTGTGGCTACCTGAATCTGATATGAGGAGAAAGCTATCATACGATTGAAGGAAGCAGGAGTAGCTTTACTTCTATATTAAAAAGAGGCGGAGCTATATTTTCATTGCGGACTTTCAGCAACTATACATGTGCATTACACGTCTAGTCTTTGTGCTGCATTCTTCTCGCGCTATGTTTACTGTGTTGCAAATGTGCACCAAGTTGAATCATACAAATTAAATCTGGGGAAAATATGTGGCTACCTGAATCTGATATAAGGAGAAAGCTATCATACGATTGAAGGAAGCAGGAGTAGCTTTACTTCTATATTAAAAAGAGGCGGAGCTATATTTTCCTTGCGGACTTTCAGCAGGTATACATATGCATTACACGTCTCTTCTTTGTGCTGCGTTCTTCCAGCGCTATGTTTACTGTGTTGCAAATATACATGAAGTTGAATCATTCAAACTAAATCTGGGGAAAATTTGTGGCTACCTGAATCTGATATGAGGAGAAAGCTATCATACTATTGAAGGAAGCAGGAGTAGCTTTACTTCCATTTTAAAGGGGCGGAGCTATATTTTATTTGCGGACTTTCAGCAACTATACATATGCATTACACGTCTCGTCTTTGTGCTGCGTTCTTCCGGGGCTATGTTTACAGTGTTGAAAATATACACTAAGTTGATTCATACAAATTAAATCTGGGGACAATTTGTGGCTACGTGAATCTGATATGAGGAGAAAGCTATCATACGAATGAAGGAAGCAGGAGTAGCTTTACTTCTATTTTAAAAAAGAGACGGAGGTAAATTTCCTTTGCGGACTTTCAGCAAGTATACATATGCGTTACACGTCTCCTCTTTGTGCTGCGTTCTTCCCGCGCTATGTTTACTGTGTTGCAAATATACACCAAGATGAATCATACAAATTAAATCTGGGGAAAATTTGTGGCTACCTGAATCTGATATGAGGAGAAAGCTATCATAAGATTTAAAAAAGCAGGAGTAGCTTTACATCTATTTTAAAGAGAGGCAAAGCAATATTTTCTTTGCGGACTTTCAGCAACTATACATATGCATTACACGTCTCGTCTTTGTGCTGCGGTCTTCCCTCGCTAAGTTTACTGTGTTGCAAATATACACCAAGTGGAATCATACAAATTAAATCTGGGGGAAAATTTGTGGCTACCTGAATCTGATATGAGGAGAAAGCTATCATACGACTGAAGGAAGCAGGAGTAGCTTTACTTCTATTTTAAAAGAGGCGGAGCTATATTTTCGTTGCGGTCTTTTAGCAACTATGCATATGCTATACACGTCTCGTCTTTGTGCTGCGTTCTTCCCGCGCTATGTTTGCTGTGTTGCAAATAATACACGAAGTTTAATCATACAAAGTAAATCTGGGGAAAATTTGTGGCTACGTGAATCTGATATGAGGAGAAAGCTATCATACGACAGAATGAAGCAGGAGTAGCTTTACTTCTATTTTAAAAAGAGACGGAGGTATATTTTCTTTGCGGACTTTCAGCAAGTATACATATGCATTACACGTCTCGTCTTTGTGCTGCGTTCTTCCCTCGCTAAGTTTACTTTGTTGCAAATATACACCAAGTGGAATCATACAAATTAAATCTGGGGAAAATTTGTGGCTACCTGAATCTGATATGAGGAGAAAGCTATCATACGACTGAAGGAAGCAGGAGTAGCTTTACTTCTATTTTAAAAAGAGGCGGAGCTATATTTTCTTTGCGGTCTTTTAGCAACTATGCATGTGCATTACACGTCTCGTCTTTGTGCTGCGTTCTTCCCGCGCTATGTTTGCTGTGTTGCAAATAATACACCAAGTGGAATCATACAAATTAAATCTGGGGAAAATTTGTGGCTACCTGAATCTGATATGAGGAGAAAGCTATCATACGACTGAAGGAAGCAGGAGTAGCTTTACTTCTATTTTAAAAAGAGGCGGAGCTATATTTTCTTTGCGGTCTTTTAGCAACTATGCATATGCATTACACGTCTCGTCTTTGTGCTGCGTTCTTCCCGCGCTATGTTTGCTGTGTTACAAATAATACACGAAGTTGAATCATACAAAGTAAATCTGGGGAAAATTGGTGGCTACGTGAATCTGATATGAGGAGAAAGCTATCATACGACAGAAGGAAGCAGGAGTAGCTTTACTTCTATTTTAAAAAGAGACGGAGGTATATTTTCTTTGCGGACTTTCAGCAAGTATACATATGCATTACACGTCTCGTCTTTGTGCTGCGTTCTTCCCTCGCTAAGTTTACTTTGTTGCAAATATACACCAAGTGGAATCATACAAATTAAATCTGGGGAAAATTTGTGGCTACCTGAATCTGATATGAGGAGAAAGCTATCATACGACTGAAGGAAGCAGGAGTAGCTTTACTTCTATTTTAAAAAGAGGCGGAGCTATATTTTCTTTGCGGTCTTTTAGCAACTATGCATGTGCATTACACGTCTCGTCTTTGTGCTGCGTTCTTCCCGCGCTATGTTTGCTGTGTTGCAAATAATACACCAAGTGGAATCATACAAATTAAATCTGGGGAAAATTTGTGGCTACCTGAATCTGATATGAGGAGAAAGCTATCATACGACTGAAGGAAGCAGGAGTAGCTTTACTTCTATTTTAAAAAGAGGCGGAGCTATATTTTCTTTGCGGTCTTTTAGCAACTATGCATATGCATTACACGTCTCGTCTTTGTGCTGCGTTCTTCCCGCGCTATGTTTGCTGTGTTACAAATATTACACGAAGTTGAATCATACAAAGTAAATCTGGGGAAAATTGGTGGCTACGTGAATCTGATATGAGGAGAAAGCTATCATACGACAGAAGGAAGCAGGAGTAGCTTTACTTCTATTTTAAAAAGAGACGGAGGTATATTTTCTTTGCGGACTTTCAGCAAGTATACATATGCATTACACGTCTCGTCTTTGTGCTGCGTTCTTCCCTCGCTAAGTTTACTTTGTTGCAAATATACACCAAGTGGAATCATACAAATTAAATCTGGGGAAAATTTGTGGCTACCTGAATCTGATATGAGGAGAAAGCTATCATACGACTGAAGGAAGCAGGAGTAGCTTTACTTCTATTTTAAAAAGAGGCGGAGCTATATTTTCTTTGCGGTCTTTTAGCAACTATGCATATGCATTACACGTCTCGTCTTTGTGCTGCGTTCTTCCCGCGCTATGTTTGCTGTGTTGCAAATAATACCCGAAGTTGA
This sequence comes from Amblyomma americanum, assembly GCF_052857255.1. NCBI lineage: Eukaryota > Metazoa > Arthropoda > Arachnida > Ixodida > Ixodidae > Amblyomma > Amblyomma americanum. The sequence continues at coordinate 131,466,334 of NC_135507.1, forward strand.
ATCATACAAAGTAAATCTGGGGAAAATTTGTGGCTACGTGAATCTGATATGAGGAGAAAGCTATCATACGACTGAAGGAAGCAGGAGTAGCTTTACTTCTATTTTAAAAAGAGACGGAGGTATATTTTCTTTGCGGACTTTCAGCAAGTATACATATGCATTACACGTCTCGTCTTTGTGCTGCGTTCTTCCCGCGCTATGTTTACTGTGTTGCAAATATACACCAAGTTGAATCATACAAATTAAATCTGGGGAAAATTTGTGGCTACCTGAATCTGATATGAGGAGAAAGCTATCATACGATATAAAAAAGCAGGAGTAGCTTTACATCTATTTTAAAAAGAGGCAAAGCGATATTTTCTTTGCGGACTTTCAGCAACTATACATATGCTTTACACGTCTCGTCTTTGTACTGCGGTCTTCCCTCGCTAAGTTTACTGTGTTGCAAATATACACCAAGTGTAATCATACAAATTAAATTTGGGGAAACTTTGTGGCTACCTGAATCTGATTTACGAAAAAGCTATCATACGACTGAAGTAAGCAGGAGTAGCTTTAATTCTATTTTAAAAAGAGGCGGAGCTATATTTTCTTTGCGGACATTCAGCAAATATACTTATGCATTCAACGTCTCGTCTTTGTGCTGCGTTCTTCCCGCGCTATGTTTACTGTGTTGCAAATATACACCAAGTTGAATCATACAAATTAAATCTGGGGAAAATATGTGGCTACCCGAATATGATGTAAGGAGAAAGCTGTCATACGATTGAAGGAAGCAGGAGTAGCTTTACTTGTATTTTAAAAAAAGGCGGAGCTATATTTTCTTTCCGGACTTTCAGCAACTATGCATATCCATTACACGTCTCGTCTTTGTCTTGCGTTCTTCCCGCGCTATGTTTACTGTGTTGCAAATATACACCAAGTTGAATCATACAAATTAAATCTGGGGAAAATTTGAGGCTACCTGAATCTGATACGAGGAGAAAGGTATCATACGATTTAAAAAAGCAGGAGTAGCTTTACTTCTATTTTAAAAAGAGGCGGAGCTATATTTTCTTTGCGGACTTTCAGCAACTATAAATATGCATTACACGTCTCGTCTTTGTGCTGCGGTCTTCCCGCGCTATGTTTACTGTGTTGCAAATATACACCAAGTTGAATCATACAAACTAAATCTGGGGAAAATTTGTGGCTACCTGAATCTGATATGAGGAGAAAGCTATCATACGATTGAAGGAAGCAGGAGTAGCTTTACTTCTATATTAAAAAGAGGCGGAGCTATATTTTCATTGCGGACTTTCAGCAACTATACATGTGCATTACACGTCTAGTCTTTGTGCTGCATTCTTCTCGCGCTATGTTTACTGTGTTGCAAATGTGCACCAAGTTGAATCATACAAATTAAATCTGGGGAAAATATGTGGCTACCTGAATCTGATATAAGGAGAAAGCTATCATACGATTGAAGGAAGCAGGAGTAGCTTTACTTCTATATTAAAAAGAGGCGGAGCTATATTTTCCTTGCGGACTTTCAGCAGGTATACATATGCATTACACGTCTCTTCTTTGTGCTGCGTTCTTCCAGCGCTATGTTTACTGTGTTGCAAATATACATGAAGTTGAATCATTCAAACTAAATCTGGGGAAAATTTGTGGCTACCTGAATCTGATATGAGGAGAAAGCTATCATACTATTGAAGGAAGCAGGAGTAGCTTTACTTCCATTTTAAAGGGGCGGAGCTATATTTTATTTGCGGACTTTCAGCAACTATACATATGCATTACACGTCTCGTCTTTGTGCTGCGTTCTTCCGGGCTATGTTTACAGTGTTGAAAATATACACTAAGTTGATTCATACAAATTAAATCTGGGGACAATTTGTGGCTACGTGAATCTGATATGAGGAGAAAGCTATCATACGAATGAAGGAAGCAGGAGTAGCTTTACTTCTATTTTAAAAAGAGACGGAGGTAAATTTCCTTTGCGGACTTTCAGCAAGTATACATATGCGTTACACGTCTCCTCTTTGTGCTGCGTTCTTCCCGCGCTATGTTTACTGTGTTGCAAATATACACCAAGATGAATCATACAAATTAAATCTGGGGAAAATTTGTGGCTACCTGAATCTGATATGAGGAGAAAGCTATCATAAGATTTAAAAAAGCAGGAGTAGCTTTACATCTATTTTAAAGAGAGGCAAAGCAATATTTTCTTTGCGGACTTTCAGCAACTATACATATGCATTACACGTCTCGTCTTTGTGCTGCGGTCTTCCCTCGCTAAGTTTACTGTGTTGCAAATATACACCAAGTGGAATCATACAAATTGAATCTGGGGAAAATTTGTGGCTACCTGAATCTGATATGAGGAGAAAGCTATCATACGACTGAAGGAAGCAGGAGTAGCTTTACTTCTATTTTAAAAAGAGGCGGAGCTATATTTTCTTTGCGGTCTTTTAGCAACTATGCATATGCTATACACGTCTCGTCTTTGTGCTGCGTTCTTCCCGCGCTATGTTTGCTGTGTTGCAAATAATACACGAAGTTTAATCATACAAAGTAAATCTGGGGAAAATTTGTGGCTACGTGAATCTGATATGAGGAGAAAGCTATCATACGACAGAATGAAGCAGGAGTAGCTTTACTTCTATTTTAAAAAGAGACGGAGGTATATTTTCTTTGCGGACTTTCAGCAAGTATACATATGCATTACACGTCTCGTCTTTGTGCTGCGTTCTTCCCTCGCTAAGTTTACTTTGTTGCAAATATACACCAAGTGGAATCATACAAATTAAATCTGGGGAAAATTTGTGGCTACCTGAATCTGATATGAGGAGAAAGCTATCATACGACTGAAGGAAGCAGGAGTAGATTTACTTCTATTTTAAAAAGAGGCGGAGCTATATTTTCTTTGCGGTCTTTTAGCAACTATGCATGTGCATTACACGTCTCGTCTTTGTGCTGCGTTCTTCCCGCGCTATGTTTGCTGTGTTGCAAATAATACACCAAGTGGAATCATACAAATTAAATCTGGGGAAAATTTGTGGCTACCTGAATCTGATATGAGGAGAAAGCTATCATACGACTGAAGGAAGCAGGAGTAGCTTTACTTCTATTTTAAAAAGAGGCGGAGCTATATTTTCTTTGCGGTCTTTTAGCAACTATGCATATGCATTACACGTCTCGTCTTTGTGCTGCGTTCTTCCCGCGCTATGTTTGCTGTGTTACAAATAATACACGAAGTTGAATCATACAAAGTAAATCTGGGGAAAATTGGTGGCTACGTGAATCTGATATGAGGAGAAAGCTATCATACGACAGAAGGAAGCAGGAGTAGCTTTACTTCTATTTTAAAAAGAGACGGAGGTATATTTTCTTTGCGGACTTTCAGCAAGTATACATATGCATTACACGTCTCGTCTTTGTGCTGCGTTCTTCCCTCGCTAAGTTTACTTTGTTGCAAATATACACCAAGTGGAATCATACAAATTAAATCTGGGGAAAATTTGTGGCTACCTGAATCTGATATGAGGAGAAAGCTATCATACGACTGAAGGAAGCAGGAGTAGCTTTACTTCTATTTTAAAAAGAGGCGGAGCTATATTTTCTTTGCGGTCTTTTAGCAACTATGCATGTGCATTACACGTCTCGTCTTTGTGCTGCGTTCTTCCCGCGCTATGTTTGCTGTGTTGCAAATAATACACCAAGTGGAATCATACAAATTAAATCTGGGGAAAATTTGTGGCTACCTGAATCTGATATGAGGAGAAAGCTATCATACGACTGAAGGAAGCAGGAGTAGCTTTACTTCTATTTTAAAAAGAGGCGGAGCTATATTTTCTTTGCGGTCTTTTAGCAACTATGCATATGCATTACACGTCTCGTCTTTGTGCTGCGTTCTTCCCGCGCTATGTTTGCTGTGTTACAAATAATACACGAAGTTGAATCATACAAAGTAAATCTGGGGAAAATTGGTGGCTACGTGAATCTGATATGAGGAGAAAGCTATCATACGACAGAAGGAAGCAGGAGTAGCTTTACTTCTATTTTAAAAAGAGACGGAGGTATATTTTCTTTGCGGACTTTCAGCAAGTATACATATGCATTACACGTCTCGTCTTTGTGCTGCGTTCTTCCCTCGCTAAGTTTACTTTGTTGCAAATATACACCAAGTGGAATCATACAAATTAAATCTGGGGAAAATTTGTGGCTACCTGAATCTGATATGAGGAGAAAGCTATCATACGACTGAAGGAAGCAGGAGTAGCTTTACTTCTATTTTAAAAAGAGGCGGAGCTATATTTTCTTTGCGGTCTTTTAGCAACTATGCATATGCATTACACGTCTCGTCTTTGTGCTGCGTTCTTCCCGCGCTATGTTTGCTGTCTTGCAAATAATACACCAAGTGGAATCATACAAATTAAATTTGGGGAAAATTTGTGGCTACCTGAATCTGATATGAGGAGAAAGCTATCATACGATTGAAAGAAGCAGGAGTAGCTTTACTTCTATTTTAAAAAGAGGCGGAGCTATATTTTCTTTGCGGTCTTTTAGCAACTATGCATATGCATTACATGTCTCGTCTTTGCGCTGCGTTCTTCCCGCGCTATGTTTGCTGTGTTGCAAATAATACACGAAGTTGAATCACACAAAGTAAATCTGGGGAAAATTTGTGGCTACGTGAATCTGATATGAGGAGAAAGCTATCATACGATTGAAGGAAGCAGGAGTAGCTTTACTTCTATTTTAAAAAGAGGCGGAGCTATATTTTCTTTGCGGTGTTTTAGCAACTATGCATATGCATTACACGTCTCGTCTTTGTGCTGCGTTCTTCCCGCGCTATGTTTGCTGTGTTGCAAATAATACACGAAGTTGAATCATACAAAGTAAATCTGGGGAAAATTTGTGGCTACGTGAATCTGATATGAGGAGAAAGCTATCATACGACTGAAGGAAGCAGGAGTAGCTTTACTTCTATTTTAAAAAGAGACGGAGGTATAATTTCTTTGCGGACTTTCAGCAAGTACACATATGCATTACACGTCTCGTCTTTGTGCTGCGTTCTTCCCGCGCTATGTTTACTGTGTTGCAAATATACACCAAGTTGACTCATACAAAGTAAATCTGGGGAAAATTTGTGGCTACCTGAATCTGATATGAGGAGAAAGCTATCATACGATATAAAAAAGCAGGAGTAGCTTTACATCTATTTTAAAAAGAGGCAAAGCTATATTTTCTTTGCGGACTTTCAGCAACTATACATATGCTTTACACGTCTCGTCTTTGTACTGCGGTCTTCCTGCGCTATGTTTGCTGTGTTGCAAATATACACGAAGTTGAATCATACAAAGTAAATCTGGGGAAATTTTGTGGCTACCTGAATCTGATATGAGGAGAAAGCTATCATACGATTGGAGGAAGCAGCAGTAGCTTTAATTCTATTTTAAAAAGAGGCGGAGCTATATTTTCTTTGCGGACATTCAGCAAATATACTTATGCATTCAACGTCTCGTCTTTGTGCTGCGTTCTTCCCGCGCTATGTTTACTGTGTTGCAAATATACACCAAGTTGAATCATACAAATTAAATCTGGGGAAAATATGTGGCTACCCGAATATGATGTAAGGAGAAAGCTGTCATACGATTGAAGGAAGCAGGAGTAGCTTTACTTGTATTTTAAAAAAAGGCGGAGCAATATTTTCTTTCCGGACTTTCAGCAACTATGCATATGCATTACACGTCTCGTCTTTGTCTTGCGTTCTTCCCGCGCTATGTTTACTGTGTTGCAAATATACACCAAGTTGAATCATACAAATTAAATCTGGGGAAAATTTGAGGCTACCTGAATCTGATACGAGGAGAAAGGTATCATACGATTTAAAAAAGCAGGAGTAGCTTTACTTCTATTTTAAAAAGAGGCGGAGCTATATTTTCTTTGCGGACTTTCAGCAACTATAAATATGCATTACACGTCTCGTCTTTGTGCTGCGGTCTTCCCGCGCTATGTTTACTGTGTTGCAAATATACACCAAGTGGAATCATACAAATTAAATCTGGGGAAAATTTGTGGCTACCTGCATCTGATATGAGGAGAAAGCTATCATACGACTGAAGGAAGCAGGAGTAGCTTTACTTCTATTTTAAAAAGAGGCGGAGCTATATTTTCTTTGCGGTCTTTTAGCAACTATGCATATGCATTACACGTCTCGTCTTTGTGCTGCGTTCTTCCCGCGCTATGTTTGCTGTGTTGCAAATAATACACGAAGTTGAATCATACAAAGTAAATCTGGGGAAAATTTGTGGCTACGTGAATCTGATATGAGGAGAAAGCTATCATACGACAGAAGGAAGCAGGAGTAGCTTTACTTCTATTTTGAAAAGAGACGGAGGTATATTTTCTTTGCGGACTTTCAGCAAGTATACATATGCATTACACGTCGTCTTTGTGCTGCGTTCTTTCCTCGCTAAGTTTACTTTGTTGCAAATATACACCAAGTGGAATCATACAAATTAAATCTGGGGAAAATTTGTGGCTACCTGAATCTGATATGAGGAGAAAGCTATCATACGACTGAAGGAAGCAGGAGTAGCTTTACTTGTATTTTAAAAAGAGGCGGAGCTATATTTTCTTTGCGGTCTTTTAGCAACTATGCATATGCATTACCCGTCTTGTCTTTGTGCTGCGTTCTTCCCGCGCTATGTTTGCTGTGTTGCAAATAATACACCAAGTGGAATCATACAAATTAAATTTGGGGAAAATTTGTGGCTACCTGAATCTGATATGAGGAGAAAGCTATCATACGATTGAAGGAAGCAGGAGTAGCTTTACTTCTACTTTAAAAAGAGGCGGAGCTATATTTTCTTTGCGGTCTTTTAGCAACTATGCATATGCATTACATGTCTCGTCTTTGCGCTGCGTTCTTCCCGCGCTATGTTTGCTGTGTTGCAAATATACACGAAGTTGAATCATACAAAGTAAATCTGGGGAAAATTTGTGGCTACCTGAATCTGATATGAGGAGAAAGCTATCATACGACTGAAGGAAGCACGAGTAGCTTTACTTCTATTTTAAAAAGAGGCGGAGTTATATATTCTTTGCGGTCTTTCAGCCACTATGCATATGCATTACACGTCTCGTCTTTGTGCTGCGTTCTTCCGGGCTATGTTTACTGTGTTCCAAATATACACCAAGTTGATTCATACGAAAATAAATCCGGGGAAATTTTGTGGCTACCTGAATCTGATATGAGGAGAAAGCTATCATACGATTGGAGGAAGCAGCAGTAGCTTTACTTCTATTTTAAAAAGAGGCGGAGCTTTATTTTCTTTGCGGACATTCAGCAAATATACTTATGCATTCAACGTCTCGTCTTTGTGCTGCGGTCTTCCCGAGCTATGTTTACTGTGTTGCAAATATACACCAAGTTGAATCATACAAACTAAATCTGGGGAAAATTTGTGGCTACCTGAATCTGATATGAGGAGAAAGGTATCATACGATTGAAGGAAGCAGGAGTAGCTTTACTTCTATTTTAAAAAGAGGCGGAGCTATATTTTCTTTGCGGACTTTCAGCAACTATAAATATGCATTACACGTCTCGTCTTTGTGCTGCGGTCTTCCCGCGCTATGTTTACTGTGTTGCAAATATACACCAAGTGGAATCATACAAATTAAATCTGGGGAAAATTTGTGGCTACCTGCATCTGATATGAGGAGAAAGCTATCATACGACTGAAGGAAGCAGGAGTAGCTTTACTTCTATTTTAAAAAGAGGCGGAGCTATATTTTCTTTGCGGTCTTTTAGCAACTATACATATGCATTACACGTCTAGTCTTTGTGCTGCATTCTTCTCGCGCTATGTTTACTGTGTTGCAAATGTACACCAAGTTGAATCGTACAAATTAAATCTGGGGAAAATTTGTGGCTACGTGAATCTGATATGAGGAGAAAGCTATCATACGACTGAAGGAAGCAGGAGTAGCTTTACTTCTATTTTAAAAAGAGGCGGAGCTATATTTTCTTTGCGGTCTTTTAGCAACTATGCATATGCATTACACGTCTCGTCTTTGTGCTGCGTTCTTCCCGCGCTATGTTTGCTGTGTTGCAAATAATACACCAAGTGGAATCATACAAATTAAATTTGGGGAAATTTTGTGGCTACCTGAATCTGATATGAGGAGAAAGCTATCATACGATTGAAGCAAGCAGGAGTAGCTTTACTTCTATTTTAAAAAGAGGCGGAGCTATATTTTCTTTGCGGTCTTTTAGCAACTATGCATATGCAATACATGTCTCGTCTTTGCGCTGCGTTCTTCCCGCGCTATGTTTGCTGTGTTGCAAATATACACGAAGTTGAATCATACAAAGTAAATCTGGGAAAAATTTGTGGCTACCTGAATCTGATATGGGGAGAAAGCTATCATACGACTGAAGGAAGCACGAGTAGCTTTACTTCTATTTTAAAAAGAGGCGGAGTTATATTTTCTTTGCGGTCTTTCAGCAACTATGCATATGCATTACACGTCTCGTCTTTGTGCTGCGTTCTTCCGGGCTATGTTTTCTGTGTTCCAAATATACACCAAGTTGATTCATACAAAAATAAATCCGGGGAAATTTTGTGGCTACCTGAATCTGATATGAGGAGAAAGCTATCATACGATTGGAGGAAGCAGCAGTAGCTTTACTTCTATTTTAAAAAGAGGCGGAGCTATATTTTCTTTGCGGACATTCAGCAAATATACTTATGCATTCAACGTCTCGTCTTTGTGCTGCGGTCTTCCCGCGCTATGTTTACTGTGTTGCAAATATACACCAAGTTGAATCATACAAACTAAATCTGGGAAAAATTTGTGGCTACCTGAATCTGATATGAGGAGAAAGCTATCATACGATTGAAGGAAGCAGGAGTAGCTTTCCTTCTATATTAAAAAGAGGCGGAGCTATATTTTCATTGCGGACTTTCAGCAACTATACATATGCATTACACGTCTAGTCTTTGTGCTGCATTCTTCTCGCGCTATGTTTACTGTGTTGCAAATGTACACCAAGTTGAATCATACAAAGTAAATCTGGGGAAAATTTGTGGCTACGTGAATCTGATATGAGGAGAAAGCTATCATACGACTGAAGGAAGCAGGAGTAGCTTTACTTCTCTTTTAAAAAGAGACGGAGGTATATTTTCTTTGCGGACTTTCAGCAAGTATACATATGCATTACACGTCTCGTCTTTGTGCTGCGTTCTTCCCGCGCTATGTTTACTGTGTTGCAAATATACACCAAGTTGAATCATACAAATTAAATCTGGGGAAAATTTGTGGCTACCTGAATCTGATATGAGGAGAAAGCTATCATACGATATAAAAAAGCAGGAGTAGCTTTACATCTATTTTAAAAAGAGGCAAAGCTATATTTTCTTTGCGGACTTTCAGCAACTATACATATGCTTTACACGTCTCGTCTTTGTACTGCGGTCTTCCTGCGCTGTTTGCTGTGTTGCAAATATACACGAAGTTGAATCATACAAAGTAAATCTGGGGAAAATTTGTGGCTACCTGAATCTGATATGAGGAGAAAGCTATCATACGACTGAAGGAAGCAGGAGTAGCTTTACTTCTATTTTAAAAAGAGGCGGAGTTATATTTTCTTTACGGTCTTTCAGCAACTATGCATATGCATTACACGTCTCGTCTTTGTGCTGCGTTCTTCCGGGCTATGTTTACTGTGTTGCAAATATACACCAAGTTGAGTCATACAAAAATAAATCTGGGGAAATTTTGTGGCTACCTGAATCTGATATGAGGAGAAAGCTATCATACGATTGGAGGAAGCAGCAGTAGCTTTAATTCTATTTTAAAAAGAGGCGGAGCTATATTTTCTTTGCGGACATTCAGCAAATATACTTATGCATTCAACGTCTCGTCTTTGTGCTGCGTTCTTCCCGCGCTATGTTTACTGTGTTGCAAATATACACCAAGTTGAATCATACAAATTAAATCTGGGGAAAATATGTGGCTATCCGAATATGATGTAAGGAGAAAGCTGTCATACGATTGAAGGAAGCAGGAGTAGCTTTACTTGTATTTTAAAAAAAGGCGGAGCTATATTTTCTTTCCGGACTTTCAGCAACTATGCATATGCATTACACGTCTCGTCTTTGTCTTGCGTTCTTCCCGCGCTATGTTTACTGTGTTGCAAATATACACCAAGTTGAATCATACAAATTAAATCTGGGGAAAATTTGAGGCTACCTGAATCTGATACGAGGAGAAAGGTATCATACGATTTAAAAAAGCAGGAGTAGCTTTACTTCTATTTTAAAAAGAGGCGGAGCTATATTTTCTTTGCGGACTTTCAGCAACTATAAATATGCATTACACGTCTCGTCTTTGTGCTGCGGTCTTCCTGCGCTATGTTTACTGTGCTGCAAATATACACCAAGTTGAATCATACAAACTAAATCTGGGAAAAATTTGTGGCTACCTGAATCTGATATGAGGAGAAAGCTATCATACGATTTAAAAAGCAGGAGAAGCTTTACATCTATTTTAAAAAGAGGCAAAGCAATATTTTCTTTGCGGACTTTCAGCAACTATACATATGCATTACACGTCTCATCTTTGTGCTGCGGTCTTCCCTCGCTAAGTTTACTGTGTTGCAAATATACACCAAGTGGAATCATACAAAGTAAATCTGGGGAAAATTTGTGGCTACGTGAATCTGATATGAGGAGAAAGCTATCATACGACTGAAGGAAGCAGGAGTAGCTTTACTTCTATTTTAAAAAGAGACGGAGGTATATTTTCTTTGCGGACTTTCAGCAAGTATACATATGCATTACACGTCTCGTCTTTGTGCTGCGTTCTTCCCGCGCTATGTTTACTGTGTTGCAAATATACACCAAGATGAATCATACAAAATAAATCTGGGGAAAATTTGTGGCTACCTGAATATGATATGAGGAGAAAGCTATCATACGATTTAAAAAGCAGGAGTAGCTTTACATCTATTTTAAAAAGAGGCAAAGCAATATTTTCTTTGCGGACTTTCAGCAACTATACATATGCATTACACGTCTCATCTTTGTGCTGCGGTCTTCCCTCGCTAAGTTTACTGTGTTGCAAATATACACCAAGTGGAATCATACAAAGTAAATCTGGGGAAAATTTGTGGCTACGTGAATCTGATATGAGGAGAAAGCTATCATACGATTGAAGCAAGCAGGAGTAGCTTTACTTCTATTTTAAAAAGAGGCGGAGCTATATTTTCTTTGCGGTCTTTTAGCAACTATGCATATGCATTACATGTCTCGTCTTTGCGCTGCGTTCTTCCCGCGCTATGTTTGCTGTGTTGCAAATATACACGAAGTTGAATCATACAAAGTAAATCTGGGAAAAATTTGTGGCTACCTGAATCTGATATGGGGAGAAAGCTATCATACGACTGAAGGAAGCACGAGTAGCTTTACTTCTATTTTAAAAAGAGGCGGAGTTATATTTTCTTTGCGGTCTTTCAGCAACTATGCATATGCATTACACGTCTCGTCTTTGTGCTGCGTTCTTCCGGGCTATGTTTTCTGTGTTCCAAATATACACCAAGTTGATTCATACAAAAATAAATCCGGGGAAATTTTGTGGCTACCTGAATCTGATATGAGGAGAAAGCTATCATACGATTGGAGGAAGCAGCAGTAGCTTTACTTCTATTTTAAAAAGAGGCGGAGCTATATTTTCTTTGCGGACATTCAGCAAATATACTTATGCATTCAACGTCTCGTCTTTGTGCTGCGGTCTTCCCGCGCTATGTTTACTGTGTTGCAAATATACACCAAGTTGAATCATACAAACTAAATCTGGGAAAAATTTGTGGCTACCTGAATCTGATATGAGGAGAAAGCTATCATACGATTGAAGGAAGCAGGAGTAGCTTTCCTTCTATATTAAAAAGAGGCGGAGCTATATTTTCATTGCGGACTTTCAGCAACTATACATATGCATTACACGTCTAGTCTTTGTGCTGCATTCTTCTCGCGCTATGTTTACTGTGTTGCAAATGTACACCAAGTTGAATCATACAAAGTAAATCTGGGGAAAATTTGTGGCTACGTGAATCTGATATGAGGAGAAAGCTATCATACGACTGAAGGAAGCAGGAGTAGCTTTACTTCTCTTTTAAAAAGAGACGGAGGTATATTTTCTTTGCGGACTTTCAGCAAGTATACATATGCATTACACGTCTCGTCTTTGTGCTGCGTTCTTCCCGCGCTATGTTTACTGTGTTGCAAATATACACCAAGTTGAATCATACAAATTAAATCTGGGGAAAATTTGTGGCTACCTGAATCTGATATGAGGAGAAAGCTATCATACGATATAAAAAAGCAGGAGTAGCTTTACATCTATTTTAAAAAGAGGCAAAGCTATATTTTCTTTGCGGACTTTCAGCAACTATACATATGCTTTACACGTCTCGTCTTTGTACTGCGGTCTTCCTGCGCTGTTTGCTGTGTTGCAAATATACACGAAGTTGAATCATACAAAGTAAATCTGGGGAAAATTTGTGGCTACCTGAATCTGATATGAGGAGAAAGCTATCATACGACTGAAGGAAGCAGGAGTAGCTTTACTTCTATTTTAAAAAGAGGCGGAGTTATATTTTCTTTACGGTCTTTCAGCAACTATGCATATGCATTACACGTCTCGTCTTTGTGCTGCGTTCTTCCGGGCTATGTTTACTGTGTTGCAAATATACACCAAGTTGAGTCATACAAAAATAAATCTGGGGAAATTTTGTGGCTACCTGAATCTGATATGAGGAGAAAGCTATCATACGATTGGAGGAAGCAGCAGTAGCTTTAATTCTATTTTAAAAAGAGGCGGAGCTATATTTTCTTTGCGGACATTCAGCAAATATACTTATGCATTCAACGTCTCGTCTTTGTGCTGCGTTCTTCCCGCGCTATGTTTACTGTGTTGCAAATATACACCAAGTTGAATCATACAAATTAAATCTGGGGAAAATATGTGGCTATCCGAATATGATGTAAGGAGAAAGCTGTCATACGATTGAAGGAAGCAGGAGTAGCTTTACTTGTATTTTAAAAAAAGGCGGAGCTATATTTTCTTTCCGGACTTTCAGCAACTATGCATATGCATTACACGTCTCGTCTTTGTCTTGCGTTCTTCCCGCGCTATGTTTACTGTGTTGCAAATATACACCAAGTTGAATCATACAAATTAAATCTGGGGAAAATTTGAGGCTACCTGAATCTGATACGAGGAGAAAGGTATCATACGATTTAAAAAAGCAGGAGTAGCTTTACTTCTATTTTAAAAAGAGGCGGAGCTATATTTTCTTTGCGGACTTTCAGCAACTATAAATATGCATTACACGTCTCGTCTTTGTGCTGCGGTCTTCCTGCGCTATGTTTACTGTGCTGCAAATATACACCAAGTTGAATCATACAAACTAAATCTGGGAAAAATTTGTGGCTACCTGAATCTGATATGAGGAGAAAGCTATCATACGATTTAAAAAGCAGGAGAAGCTTTACATCTATTTTAAAAAGAGGCAAAGCAATATTTTCTTTGCGGACTTTCAGCAACTATACATATGCATTACACGTCTCATCTTTGTGCTGCGGTCTTCCCTCGCTAAGTTTACTGTGTTGCAAATATACACCAAGTGGAATCATACAAAGTAAATCTGGGGAAAATTTGTGGCTACGTGAATCTGATATGAGGAGAAAGCTATCATACGACTGAAGGAAGCAGGAGTAGCTTTACTTCTATTTTAAAAAGAGACGGAGGTATATTTTCTTTGCGGACTTTCAGCAAGTATACATATGCATTACACGTCTCGTCTTTGTGCTGCGTTCTTCCCGCGCTATGTTTACTGTGTTGCAAATATACACCAAGATGAATCATACAAAATAAATCTGGGGAAAATTTGTGGCTACCTGAATATGATATGAGGAGAAAGCTATCATACGATTTAAAAAGCAGGAGTAGCTTTACATCTATTTTAAAAAGAGGCAAAGCAATATTTTCTTTGCGGACTTTCAGCAACTATACATATGCATTACACGTCTCATCTTTGTGCTGCGGTCTTCCCTCGCTAAGTTTACTGTGTTGCAAATATACACCAAGTGGAATCATACAAAGTAAATCTGGGGAAAATTTGTGGCTACGTGAATCTGATATGAGGAGAAAGCTATCATACGACTGAAGGAAGCAGGAGTAGCTTTACTTCTATTTTAAAAAGAGACGGAGGTATATTTTCTTTGCGGACTTTCAGCAAGTATACATATGCATTACACGTCTCGTCTTTGTGCTGCGTTCTTCCCGCGCTATGTTTACTGTGTTGCAAATATACACCAAGTTGAATCATACAAATTAAATCTGGGGAAAATTTGTGGCTACGTGAATCTGATATGAGGAGAAAGCTATCATACGACTGAAGGAAGCAGGAGTAGCTTTACTTCTATTTTAAAAAGAGACGGAGGTATATTTTCTTTGCGGACTTTCAGCAAGTATACATATGCATTACACGTCTCGTCTTTGTGCTGCGTTCTTCCCGCGCTATGTTTACTGTGTTGCAAATATACACCAAGATGAATCATACAATTTAAATCTGGGGAAAATTTGTGGCTACCTGAATATGATATGAGGAGAAAGCTATCATACGATTTAAAAAGCAGGAGTAGCTTTACATCTATTTTAAAAAGAGGCAAAGCAATATTTTCTTTGCGGACTTTCAGCAACTATACATATGCATTACACGTCTCATCTTTGTGCTGCGGTCTTCCCTCGCTAAGTTTACTGTGTTGCAAATATACACCAAGTGGAATCATACAAAGTAAATCTGGGGAAAATTTGTGGCTACGTGAATCTGATATGAGGAGAAAGCTATCATACGACTGAAGGAAGCAGGAGTAGCTTTACTTCTATTTTAAAAAGAGACGGAGGTATATTTTCTTTGCGGACTTTCAGCAAGTATACATATGCATTACACGTCTCGTCTTTGTGCTGCGTTCTTCCCGCGCTATGTTTACTGTGTTGCAAATATACACCAAGTTGAATCATACAAATTAAATCTGGGGAAAATTTGTGGCTACCTGAATCTGATATGAGGAGAAAGCTATCATACGATATAAAAAAGCAGGAGTAGCTTTACATCTATTTTAAAAAGAGGCAAAGCTATATTTTCTTTGCGGACTTTCAGCAACTATACATATGCTTTACACGTCTCGTCTTTGTACTGCGGTCTTCCTGCGCTATGTTTGCTGTGTTGCAAATATACACGAAGTTGAATCATACAAAGTAAATCTGGGGAAAATTTGTGGCTACCTGAATCTGATATGAGGAGAAAGCTATCATACGACTGAAGGACGCAGGAGTAGCTTTACTTCTATTTTAAAAAAAGGCGGAGTTATATTTTCTTTACGGTCTTTCAGCAACTATGCATATGCATTACACGTCTCGTCTTTGTGCTGCGTTCTTCCGGGCTACGTTTACTGTGTTGCAAATATACACCAAGTTGAGTCATACAAAAATAAATCTGGGGAAATTTTGTGGCTACCTGAATCTGATATGAGGAGAAAGCTATCATACGATTGGAGGAAGCAGCAGTAGCTTTAATTCTATTTTAAAAAGAGGCGGAGCTATATTTTCTTTGCGGACATTCAGCAAATATACTTATGCATTCAACGTATCGTCTTTGTGCTGCGTTCTTCCCGCGCTATGTTTACTGTGTTGAAAATATACACCAAGTTGAATCATACAAATTAAATCTGGGGAAAATATGTGGCTACCCGAATATGATGTAAGGAGAAAGCTGTCATACGATTGAAGGAAGCAGGAGTAGCTTTACTTGTATTTTAAAAAAAGGCGGAGCTATATTTTCTTTCCGGACTTTCAGCAACTATGCATATGCATTACACGTCTCGTCTTTGTCTTGCGTTCTTCCCGCGCTATGTTTACTGTGTTGCAAATATACACCAAGTTGAATCATACAAAGTAAATCTGGGGAAAATTTGAGGCTACCTGAATCTGATACGAGGAGAAAGGTATCATACGATTTAAAAAAGCAGGAGTAGCTTTACTTCTATTTTAAAAAGTGGCGGAGCTATATTTTCTTTGCGGACTTTCAGCAACTATAAATATGCATTACACGTCTCGTCTTTGTGCTGCGGTCTTCCCGCGCTATGTTTACTGTGTTGCAAATATACACCAAGTTGAATCATACAAACTAAATCTGGGAAAAATTTGTGGCTACCTGAATCTGATATGAGGAGAAAGCTATCATACGATTGAAGGAAGCAGGAGTAGCTTTACTTCTATATTAAAAAGAGGCGGAGCTATATTTTCATTGCGGACTTTCAGCAACTATAGATATGCATTACACGTCTAGTCTTTGTGCTGCATTCTTCTCGCGCTATGTTTACTGTGTTGCAAATGTACACCAAGTTGAATCATACAAATTAAATCTGGGGACAATTTGTGGCTACGTGAATCTGATATGAGGAGAAAGCTATCATACGAATGAAGGAAGCAGGAGTAGCTTTACTTCTATTTTAAAAAGAGACGGAGGTATATTTCCTTTGCGGACTTTCAGCAAGTATACATATGCATTACACGTCTCCTCTTTGTGCTGCGTTCTTCCCGCGCTATGTTTACTGTGTTGCAAATATACACCAAGATGAATCATACAAATTAAATCTGGGGAAAATTTGTGGCTACCTGAATATGATATGAGGAGAAAGCTATCATACCATTTAAAAAGCAGTAGCTTTACATCTATTTTAAAAAGAGGCAAAGCAATATTTTCTTTGCGGACTTTCAGCAACTATACATATGCATTACACGTCTCATCTTTGTGCTGCGGTCTTCTCGCGCTATGTTTACTGTGTTGCAAATATACACCAAGTGGAATCATACAAAGTAAATCTGGGGAAAATTTGTGGCTACGTGAATCTGATATGAGGAGAAAGCTATCATACGACTGAAGGAAGCAGGAGTAGCTTTACTTCTATTTTAAAAAGAGACGGAGGTATATTTGCTTTGCGGACTTTCAGCAAGTATACATATGCATTACACGTCTCGTCTTTGTGCTGCGTTCTTCCCGCGCTATGTTTACTGTGTTGCAAATATACACCAAGTTGAATCATACAAATTAAATCTGGGGAAAATTTGTGGCTACCTGAATCTGATATGAGGAGAAAGCTATCATACGATATAAAAAAGCAGGAGTAGCTTTACATCTATTTTAAAAAGAGGCAAAGCTATATTTTCTTTGCGGACTTTCAGCAACTATACATATGCTTTACACGTCTCGTCTTTGTACTGCGGTCTTCCTGCGCTATGTTTGCTGTGTTGCAAATATACACGAAGTTGAATCATACAAAGTAAATCTGGGGAAAATTTGTGGCTACCTGAATCTGATATGAGGAGAAAGCTATCATACGACTGAAGGAAGCAGGAGTAGCTTTACTTCTATTTTAAAAAGAGGCGGAGTTATATTTTCTTTACGGTCTTTCAGCAACTATGCATATGCATTACACGTCTCGTCTTTGTGCTGCGTTCTTCCGGGCTATGTTTACTGTGTTGCAAATATACACCAAGTTGAGTCATACAAAAATAAATCTGGGGAAATTTTGTGGCTACCTGAATCTGATATGAGGAGAAAGCTATCATACGATTGGAGGAAGCAGCAGTAGCTTTAATTCTATTTTAAAAAGAGGCGGAGCTATATTTTCTTTGCGGACTTTCAGCAACTATAAATATGCATTACACGTCTCGTCTTTGTGCTGCGGTCTTCCCGCGCTATGTTTACTGTGTTGCAAATATACACCAAGTTGAATCATACAAACTAAATCTGGGAAAAATTTGTGGCTACCTGAATCTGATATGAGGAGAAAGCTATCATACGATTGAAGGAAGCAGGAGTAGCTTTACTTCTATATTAAAAAGAGGCGGAGCTATATTTTCATTGCGGACTTTCAGCAACTATAGATATGCATTACACGTCTAGTCTTTGTGCTGCATTCTTCTCGCGCTATGTTTACTGTGTTGCAAATGTACACCAAGTTGAATCATACAAATTAAATCTGGGGACAATTTGTGGCTACGTGAATCTGATATGAGGAGAAAGCTATCATACGAATGAAGGAAGCAGGAGTAGCTTTACTTCTATTTTAAAAAGAGACGGAGGTATATTTCCTTTGCGGACTTTCAGCAAGTATACATATGCATTACACGTCTCCTCTTTGTGCTGCGTTCTTCCCGCGCTATGTTTACTGTGTTGCAAATATACACCAAGATGAATCATACAAATTAAATCTGGGGAAAATTTGTGGCTACCTGAATATGATATGAGGAGAAAGCTATCATACGATTTAAAAAAGCAGGAGTAGCTTTACATCTATTTTAAAAAGAGGCAAAGTAATATTTTCTTTGCGGACTTTCAGCAACTATACATATGCATTACACGTCTCATCTTTGTGCTGCGGTCTTCCCTCGCTAAGTTTACTGTGTTGCAAATATACACCAAGTGGAATCATACAAATTAAATCTGGGGAAAATTTGTGGCTACCTGAATCTGATATGAGGAGAAAGCTATCATACGACTGAAGGAAGCAGGAGTAGCTTTACTTCTATTTTAAAAAGAGGCGGAGGTATATTTTCTTTGCGGACTTTCAGCAAGTATACATATGCATTACACGTCTCGTCTTTGTGCTGCGTTCTTCCCTCGCTAAGTTTACTGTGTTGCAAATATACACCAAGTGGAATCATACAAATTAAATCTGGGGAAAATTTGTGGCTACCTGAATCTGATATGAGGAGAAAGCTATCATACGACTGAAGGAAGCAGGAGTAGCTTTACTTCTATTTTAAAAAGAGGCGGAGCTATATTTTCTTTGCGGTCTTTTAGCAACTATGCATATGCATTACATGTCTCGTCTTTGCGCTGCGTTCTTCCCGCGCTATGTTTGCTGTGTTGCAAATAATACACCAAGTGGAATCATACAAATTAAATTTGGGGAAAATTTGTGGCTACCTGAATCTGATATGAGGAGAAAGCTATCATACGATTGAAGGAAGCAGGAGTAGCTTTACTTCTATTTTAAAAAGAGGCGGAGCTATATTTTCTTTGCGGTCTTTTAGCAACTATGCATATGCATTACATGTCTCGTCTTTGCGCTGCGTTCTTCCCGCGCTATGTTTGCTGTGTTGCAAATATACACGAAGTTGAATCATACAAAGTAAATCTGGGGAAAATTTGTGGCTACCTGAATCTGATATGAGGAGAAAGCTATCATACGACTGAAGGAAGCACGAGTAGCTTTACTTCTATTTTAAAAAGAGGCGCAGTTATATTTTCTTTGCGGTCTTTCAGCCACTATGCATATGCATTACACGTCTCGTCTTTGTGCTGCGTTCTTCCGGGCTATGATTACTGTGTTCCAAATATACAACAAGTTGATTCATACGAAAATAAATCCGGGGAAATTTTGTGGCTACCTGAATCTGATATGAGC
Source organism: Amblyomma americanum (assembly GCF_052857255.1). NCBI lineage: Eukaryota > Metazoa > Arthropoda > Arachnida > Ixodida > Ixodidae > Amblyomma > Amblyomma americanum. The sequence goes on from NC_135507.1 coordinate 131,485,869, forward strand.
AGAAAGCTATCATACGATTGGAGGAAGCAGCAGTAGCTTTACTTCTATTTTAAAAAGAGGCGGAGCTATATTTTCTTTGCGGACATTCAGCAAATATACTTATGCATTCAACGTCTCGTCTTTGTGCTGCGGTCTTCCCGAGCTATGTTTACTGTGTTGCAAATATACACCAAGTTGAATCATACAAACTAAATCTGGGGAAAATTTGTGGCTACCTGAATCTGATATGAGGAGAAAGGTATCATACGATTGAAGGAAGCAGGAGTAGCTTTACTTCTATATTAAAAAGAGGCGGAGCTATATTTTCATTGCGGACTTTCAGCAACTATACATATGCATTACACGTCTAGTCTTTGTGCTGCATTCTTCTCGCGCTATGTTTACTGTGTTGCAAATGTACACCAAGTTGAATCGTACAAATTAAATCTGGGGAAAATTTGTGGCTACGTGAATCTGATATGAGGAGAAAGCTATCATACGATTTATGAAAGCAGGAGTAGCTTTACTTCTATTTTCAAAAGAGGCGGAGCTATATTTTCTTTGCGGACTTTCAGCAACATTACATATGCATTACAAGTCTCGTCTTTGTGCTGCGTTCTTCCGAGCTATGTTTACTGTGTTGCAAATATACACCAAGTTGATTCATACAAAAATAAATCTGGGGAAATTTTGTGGCTACCTGAATCTGATATGAGGAGAAAGCTATCATACGATTGAAGGAAGCAGGAGTAGCTTTACTTCTATATTAAAAAGAGGCGGAGCTATATTTTCATTGCGGACTTTCAGCAACTATAGATATGCATTACACGTCTAGTCTTTGTGCTGCATTCTTCTCGCGCTATGTTTACTGTGTTGCAAATGTACACCAAGTTGAATCATACAAATTAAATCTGGGGACAATTTGTGGCTACGTGAATCTGATATGAGGAGAAAGCTATCATACGAATGAAGGAAGCAGGAGTAGCTTTACTTCTATTTTAAAAAGAGACGGAGGTATATTTCCTTTGCGGACTTTCAGCAAGTATACATATGCATTACACGTCTCCTCTTTGTGCTGCGTTCTTCCCGCGCTATGTTTACTGTGTTGCAAATATACACCAAGATGAATCATACAAATTAAATCTGGGGAAAATTTGTGGCTACCTGAATATGATATGAGGAGAAAGCTATCATACGATTTAAAAAAGCAGGAGTAGCTTTACATCTATTTTAAAAAGAGGCAAAGTAATATTTTCTTTGCGGACTTTCAGCAACTATACATATGCATTACACGTCTCATCTTTGTGCTGCGGTCTTCCCTCGCTAAGTTTACTGTGTTGCAAATATACACCAAGTGGAATCATACAAATTAAATCTGGGGAAAATTTGTGGCTACCTGAATCTGATATGAGGAGAAAGCTAATATACGACTGAAGGAAGCAGGAGTAGCTTTACTTCTATTTTAAAAAGAGGCGGAGGTATATTTTCTTTGCGGACTTTCAGCAAGTATACATATGCATTACACGTCTCGTCTTTGTGCTGCGTTCTTCCCTCGCTAAGTTTACTGTGTTGCAAATATACACCAAGTGGAATCATACAAATTAAATCTGGGGAAAATTTGTGGCTACCTGAATCTGATATGAGGAGAAAGCTATCATACGACTGAAGGAAGCAGGAGTAGCTTTACTTCTATTTTAAAAAGAGGCGGAGCTATATTTTCTTTGCGGTCTTTTAGCAACTATGCATATGCATTACACGTCTCGTCTTTGTGCTGCGTTCTTCCCGCGCTATGTTTGCTGTGTTGCAAATAATACACCAAGTGGAATCATACAAATTAAATTTGGGGAAAATTTGTGGCTACCTGAATCTGATATGAGGAGAAAGCTATCATACGATTGAAGGAAGCAGGAGTAGCTTTACTTCTATTTTAAAAAGAGGCGGAGCTATATTTTCTTTGCGGTCTTTTAGCAACTATGCATATGCATTACATGTCTCGTCTTTGCGCTGCGTTCTTCCCGCGCTATGTTTGCTGTGTTGCAAATATACACGAAGTTGAATCATACAAAGTAAATCTGGGGAAAATTTGTGGCTACCTGAATCTGATATGAGGAGAAAGCTATCATACGACTGAAGGAAGCACGAGTAGCTTTACTTCTATTTTAAAAAGAGGCGGAGCTATATTTTCTTTGCGGTCTTTCAGCCACTATGCATATGCATTACATGTCTCGTCTTTGTGCTGCGTTCTTCCGGGCTATGATTACTGTGTTCCAAATATACACCAAGTTGATTCATACGAAAATAAATCCGGGGAAATTTTGTGGCTACCTGAATCTGATATGAGGAGAAAGCTATCATACGATTGGAGGAAGCAGCAGTAGCTTTACTTCTATTTTAAAAAGAGGCGGAGCTATATTTTCTTTGCGGACATTCAGCAAATATACTTATGCATTCAACGTCTCGTCTTTGTGCTGCGGTCTTCCCGAGCTATGTTTACTGTGTTGCAAATATACACCAAGTTGAATCATACAAACTAAATCTGGGGAAAATTTGTGGCTACCTGAATCTGATATGAGGAGAAAGGTATCATACGATTGAAGGAAGCAGGAGTAGCTTTACTTCTATATTAAAAAGAGGCGGAGCTATATTTTCATTGCGGACTTTCAGCAACTATACATATGCATTACACGTCTAGTCTTTGTGCTGCATTCTTCTCGCGCTATGTTTACTGTGTTGCAAATGTACACCAAGTTGAATCGTACAAATTAAATCTGGGGAAAATTTGTGGCTACGTGAATCTGATATGAGGAGAAAGCTATCATACGATTTATGAAAGCAGGAGTAGCTTTTCTTCTATTTTCAAAAGAGGCGGAGCTATATTTTCTTTGCGGACTTTCAGCAACATTACATATGCATTACAAGTCTCGTCTTTGTGCTGCGTTCTTCCGAGCTATGTTTACTGTGTTGCAAATATACGCCAAGTTGATTCATACAAAAATAAATCTGGGGAAAATTCTGGCTACCTGAATCTGATACGAGGAGAAAGCTATCATACAATTGGAGGAAGCATGAGTAGCTTTACTTGTATTTTAAAAAGAGGCGGAGCTATATTTTCTTTGCGGACATTCAGCAAATATACTTATGCATTCAACGTCTCTTCTTTGTGCTGCGTTCTTCCCGCGCTATGTTTACTGTGTTGCAAATATACACCAAGTTGAATCATACAAATTAAATTTGGGGAAAATTTGTGGCTACCTGAATCAGATATGAGGAGAAAGCTATCAAACGATTGGAGGAAGCAGGAGTAGCTTTATTTCTATTTTAAAAAGAGGCGGAGCTATATTTTCTTTGCGGACTTTCAGCAACTATACCAATGCATTACACGTCTCGTCTTTCTGCTGCGTTCTAACCACGCTATATTTACTCTGTTGCAAATATACACCAAGTAGAATCATACAAATTAAATCTGGGGAAAATGTGTGGCTACCTCAATCTGAAATGAGGAGAAAGCTATCATACGATTGAAGGAAGCAGAAGTAGCTTTACTTCTATTTTTAAAAGATGCGGAGCTATATTTTCTTTGCGGACTTTCAGCAAGTATACCTATGCATTACACGTCTCGTCTTTGTGCTGCGTTCTTCCCGAGCTATGTTTGCTGTGTTGCAAATAATACACCAAGTGGAATCATACAAATTAAATTTGGGGAAAATTTGTGGCTACCTGAATCTGATATGAGGAGAAAGCTATCATACGATTGAAGGAAGCAGGAGTAGCTTTACTTCTATTTTAAAAAGAGGCGGAGCTATATTTTCTTTGCGGTCTTTTAGCAACTATGCATATGCATTACATGTCTCGTCTTTGTGCTGCGTTCTTCCGGGCTATGATTACTGTGTTCCAAATATACACCAAGTTGATTCATACGAAAATAAATCCGGGGAAATTTTGTGGCTACCTGAATCTGATATGAGGAGAAAGCTATCATACGATTGGAGGAAGCAGCAGTAGCTTTACTTCTATTTTAAAAAGAGGCGGAGCTATATTTTCTTTGCGGACATTCAGCAAATATACTTATGCATTCAACGTCTCGTCTTTGTGCTGCGGTCTTCCCGAGCTATGTTTACTGTGTTGCAAATATACACCAAGTTGAATCATACAAACTAAATCTGGGGAAAATTTGTGGCTACCTGAATCTGATATGAGGAGAAAGGTATCATACGATTGAAGGAAGCAGGAGTAGCTTTACTTCTATATTAAAAAGAGGCGGAGCTATATTTTCATTGCGGACTATCAGCAACTATACATATGCATTACACGTCTAGTCTTTGTGCTGCATTCTTCTCGCGCTATGTTTACTGTGTTGCAAATGTACACCAAGTTGAATCGTACAAATTAAATCTGGGGAAAATTTGTGGCTACGTGAATCTGATATGAGGAGAAAGCTATCATACGATTTATGAAAGCAGGAGTAGCTTTACTTCTATTTTCAAAAGAGGCGGAGCTATATTTTCTTTGCGGACTTTCAGCAACATTACATATGCATTACAAGTCTCGTCTTTGTGCTGCGTTCTTCCGAGCTATGTTTACTGTGTTGCAAATATACGCCAAGTTGATTCATACAAAAATAAATCTGGGGAAAATTCTGGCTACCTGAATCTGATACGAGGAGAAAGCTATCATACAATTGGAGGAAGCATGAGTAGCTTTACTTGTATTTTAAAAAGAGGCGGAGCTATATTTTCTTTGCGGACATTCAGCAAATATACTTATGCATTCAACGTCTCTTCTTTGTGCTGCGTTCTTCCCGCGCTATGTTTACTGTGTTGCAAATATACACCAAGTTGAATCATACAAATTAAATTTGGGGAAAATTTGTGGCTACCTGAATCAGATATGAGGAGAAAGCTATCAAACGATTGGAGGAAGCAGGAGTAGCTTTATTTCTATTTTAAAAAGAGGCGGAGCTATATTTTCTTTGCGGACTTTCAGCAACTATACCAATGCATTACACGTCTCGTCTTTCTGCTGCGTTCTAACCGCGCTATATTTACTCTGTTGCAAATATACACCAAGTAGAATCATACAAATTAAATCTGGGGAAAATGTGTGGCTACCTCAATCTGAAATGAGGAGAAAGCTATCATACGATTGAAGGAAGCAGAAGTAGCTTTACTTCTATTTTTAAAAGATGCGGAGCTATATTTTCTTTGCGGACTTTCAGCAAGTATACCTATGCATTACACGTCTCGTCTTTGTGCTGCGGTCTTCCCGCGCTATGTTTACTGTGTTGAAAATATACACCAAGTTGAATCATACAAATTAAATCTGGGGAAAATATGTGGCTACCCGAATATGATGTAAGGAGAAAGCTGTCATACGATTGAAGGAAGCAGGAGTAGCTTTACTTGTATTTTAAAAAAAGGCGGAGCTATATTTTCTTTCCGGACTTTCAGCAACTATGCATATGCATTACACGTCTCGTCTTTGTCTTGCGTTCTTCCCGCGCTATGTTTACTGTGTTGCAAATATACACCAAGTTGAATCATACAAATTAAACCTGGGGAAAATTTGTGGCTACCTGAATCTGATATGAGGAGAAAGCTATCATACGATTGAAGGAAGCAGGAGTAGCTTTACTTCTATTTTAAAAAGAGGCGGAGCTATATTTTCTTTGCGGTCTTTTAGCAACTATGCATATGCATTACACGTCTCGTCTTTGTGCTGCGTTCTTCCCGCGCTATGTTTGCTGTGTTGCAAATAATACACCAAGTGGAATCATACAAATTAAATTTGGGGAAAATTTGTGGCTACCTGAATCTGATATGAGGAGAAAGCTATCATACGATTGAAGGAAGCAGGAGTAGCTTTACTTCTATTTTAAAAAGAGGCGGAGCTATATTTTCTTTGCGGTCTTTTAGCAACTATGCATATGCATTACATGTCTCGTCTTTGCGCTGCGTTCTTCCCGCGCTATGTTTGCTGTGTTGCAAATATACACGAAGTTGAATCATACAAAGTAAATCTGGGGAAAATGTGTGGCTACCTGAATCTGATATGAGGAGAAAGCTATCATACGATTGAAGGAAGCAGGAGTAGCTTTACTTCTATTTTAAAAAGAGGCGGAGTTATATTTTCTTTGCGGTCTTTCAGCCACTATGCATATGCATTACACGTCTCGTCTTTGTGCTGCGTTCTTCCGGGCTATGATTACTGTGTTCCAAATATACACCAAGTTGATTCATACGAAAATAAATCCGGGGAAATTTTGTGGCTACCTGAATCTGATATGAGGAGAAAGCTATCATACGATTGGATTAAGCAGCAGTAGCTTTACTTCTATTTTAAAAAGAGGCGGAGCTATATTTTCTTTGCGGACATTCAGCAAATATACTAATGCATTCAACGTCTCGTCTTTGTGCTGCGGTCTTCCCGAGCTATGTTTACTGTGTTGCAAATATACACCAAGTTGAATCATACAAACTAAATCTGGGGAAAATTTGTGGCTACCTGAATCTGATATGAGGAGAAAGGTATCATACGATTGAAGGAAGCAGGAGTACCTTTACTTCTATATTAAAAAGAGGCGGAGCTATATTTTCATTGCGGACTTTCAGCAACCATACATATGCATTACACGTCTAGTCTTTGTGCTGCATTCTTCTCGCGCTATGTTTACTGTGTTGCAAATGTACACCAAGTTGAATCGTACAAATTAAATCTGGGGAAAATTTGTGGCTACGTGAATCTGATATGAGGAGAAAGCTATCATACGATTTATGAAAGCAGGAGTAGCTTTACTTCTATTTTCAAAAGAGGCGGAGCTATATTTTCTTTGCGGACTTTCAGCAACATTACATATGCATTACACGTCTCGTCTTTGTGCTGCGTTCTTCCGAGCTATGTTTACTGTGTTGCAAATATACACCAAGTTGATTCGTACAAAAATAAATCTGGGGAAAATTCTGGCTACCTGAATCTGATACGAGGAGAAAGCTATCATACAATTGGAGGAAGCATGAGTAGCTTTACTTGTATTTTAAAAAGAGGCGGAGCTATATTTTCTTTGCGGACATTCAGCAAATATACTTATGCATTCAACGTCTCTTCTTTGTGCTGCGTTCTTCCCGCGCTATGTTTACTGTGTTGCAAATATACACCAAGTTGAATCATACAAATTAAATTTGGGGAAAATTTGTGGCTACCTGAATCTGATATGAGGAGAAAGCCATCATAGGATTGAAGGAAGCAGGAGTAGCTTTACTTCTATTTTAAAAAGAGGCGGAGCTATATTTTCTTAGCGGACTTTCAGCAGGTATACATATGCATTACACGTCTCTTCTTTTTGCTGCGTTCTGCCCGCGCTATGTTTACTGTGTTGCAAATATACACCAAGTTGAATCATACAAACTAAATCTGGGGAAAATTTGTGGCTACGTGAATCTGATATGAGGAGAAAGCTATCATAGGATTGGAGGAAGCAGGAGTAGCTTTACTTCCATTTTATAGGGGCGGAGCCATATTTGCTTCGCGGACTTTCAGCAACTATACATATGCTTTTCACGTCTCTTCTTTGTGCTGCGTTCTTCCGGGCTATGTTTACTGTGTTGCAAATATACGCCAAGTTGAATCATACAAATAAATCTGGGGAAAATTTGTGGCTACCTGAATCAGATATGAGGAGAAAGCTATCAAACGATTGGAGGAAGCAGGAGTAGCTTTATTTCTATTTTAAAAAGAGGCGGAGCTATATTTTCTTTGCGGACTTTCAGCAACTATACCAATGCATTACACGTCTCGTCTTTCTGCTGCGTTCTAACCGCGCTATATTTACTCTGTTGCAAATATACACCAAGTTGAATCATACAAATTAAATCTGGGGAAAATGTGTGGCGACCTCAATCTGATATGAGGAGAAAGCTATCATACGACTGAAGGAAGCACGAGTAGCTTTACTTCTATTTTAAAAAGAGGCGGAGTTATATTTTCTTTGCGGTCTTTCAGCCACTACGCATATGCATTACACGTCTCGTCTTTGTGCTGCGTTCTTCCGGGCTATGTTTACTGTGTTCCAAATATACACCAAGTTGATTCATACGAAAATAAATCCGGGGAAATTTTGTGGCTACCTGAATCTGATATGAGGAGAAAGCTATCATACGATTGGAGGAAGCAGCAGTAGCTTTACTTCTATTTTAAAAAGAGGCGGAGCTATATTTTCTTTGCGGACATTCAGCAAATATACTTATGCATTCAACGTCTCGTCTTTGTGCTGCGGTCTTCCCGAGCTATGTTTACTGTGTTGCAAATATACACCAAGTTGAATCATACAAACTAAATCTGGGGAAAATTTGTGGCTACCTGAATCTGATATGAGGAGAAAGGTATCATACGATTGAAGGAAGCTGGAGTAGCTTTACTTCTATATTAAAAAGAGGCGCAGCTATATTTTCATTGCGGACTTTCAGCAACTATACATATGCATTACACGTCTAGTCTTTGTGCTGCATTCTTCTCGCGCTATGTTTACTGTGTTGGAAATGTACACCAAGTTGAATCGTACAAATTAAATCTGGGGAAAATTTGTGGCTACGTGAATCTGATATGAGGAGAAAGCTATCATACGATTTATGAAAGCAGGAGTAGCTTTACTTCTATTTTCAAAAGAGGCGGAGCTATATTTTCTTTGCGGACTTTCAGCAACATTACATATGCATTACACGTCTCGTCTTTGTGCTGCGTTCTTCCGAGCTATGTTTACTGTGTTGCAAATATACACCAAGTTGATTCATACAAAAATAAATCTGGGGAAAATTCTGGCTACCTGAATCTGATACGAGGAGAAAGCTATCATACAATTGGAGGAAGCATGAGTAGCTTTACTTGTATTTTAAAAAGAGGCGGAGCTATATTTTCTTTGCGGACATTCAGCAAATATACTTATGCATTCAACGTCTCTTCTTTGTGCTGCGTCCTTCCCGCGCTATGTTTACTGTGTTGCCAATATACACCAAGTTGAATCTTACAAATTAAATCTGGGGAAAATTTGTGGCTACCTGAATCTGATATGAGGAGAAAGCTATCATATCATTTAAAAAAGCAGGAGTAGCTTTACTTCTATTTTAAAAAGACGCAAAGCTATATTTTCTTTGCGGACTTTCAGCAACTATACATATGCATTACACGTCTCGTCTTTGTGCTGCGGTCTTCCCGCGCTATGTTTACTGTGTTGCAAATATACACCAAGTTGAATCATACAAATTAAATCTCGGGAAAATTTGTGGCTACCTGAATCTGATATAAGGAGAAAGCGATCATACGATTGAAGGAAACAGTTGCTTTACTTCTATAATAAAATGATGCGGAGCTATATTTTCATTGCGGACTTTCAGCAGGTATACATAAGCATTACACGTCTCTTCTTTGTGCTGCGTTCTTCCAGCGCTATGTTTACTGTGTTGCAAATATACACCAAGTTGAATCATACAAATTAAATCTGGGGAAAATTTGTGGCTACCTGAATCTGATATGAGGAGAAAGCTATCATACAATTGAAGGAAGCAGGAGTAGATTTACTTCTATTTTAGAAAGACGCGGAGCTATATTTTCATTGCGGACTTTCAGCAAATATACTTATGCATTCAACGTCTCGTCTTTGTGCTGCGGTCTTCCCGCGCTATGTTTACTGTGTTGCAAATATACACCATGTTGAATCATACAAACTAAATCTGGGGAAAATTTGTGGCTACCTGAATCTGATATGAGGAGAAAGCTATCATATTTAAAAAAGCAGGAGTAGCTTTACTTCTATTTTAAAAAGAGGCAAAGCTATATTATTTTTGCGGACTTTGAGCAACTATACTTATGCATTACACGTCTCGTCTTTGTGCTGCGTTCTTCCCGCGCTATGTTTACTGTGTTGCCAATATACATCAAGTTGAATCTTACAAATTACATCTGGGGAAAATTTTTGGCTACCTGAATCTTATTTGACGAGAAAGCTATCATACGACTGAAGGAAGCAGGAGTAGCTTTACTTCTATTTTAAAAAGAGGCGGAGCTATATGTTCTTTGCGGTCTTTCAGCAACTAATCCTAAGCATTAAATGTCTCGTCTTTGTGCGGCGTTCTTCCTGCGCTATGTTTGCTGTGTTGCAAATATACATGAAGTTGAATCATACAAACTAAATCTGGGGAAAATTTGTGGCTACATGAATCTGATATGAGGAGAAAGCTATCATACGAATGAAGGAAGCAGGAGTAGCTTTACTTCAATTTTAAAAAGAGATGGAGGTATATTTCCTTTGCGGGCTTTCAGCAAGTATACATATGCATTACACGTTTCGTCTTTGTGCTGCGATCTTCCGGGCTATGTTTACAGTCTTGAAAATATACACTAAGTTGATTCACACAAATTAAATCTGGGGACAATTTGTGGCTACGTGAATCTGATATGAGGAGAAAGCTATCATACGACTGAAGGAAGCAGGAGTAGCTTTACTTCTATTTTAAAAAGAGGCGGAGTTATATTTTCTTTGCGGTCTTTCAGCAACTATGCATATGCATTACACGTCTCGTCTTTGTGCTGCGTTCTTCCGGGCTATGTTTACTTTGTTGCAAATATACACCAAGTTGATTCATACAAAAATAAATCTGGGCAAATTTTGTGGCTACCTGAATCTGATATGAGGAGAAAGCTATCTTACGATTGGAGGAAGCAGCAGTAGCTTTACTTCTATTTTAAAAAGAGGCGGAGCTATATTTTCTTTGCGGACATTCAGCAAATATACTTATGCATTCAACGTCTCGTCTTTGTGCTGCGGTCTTCCCGCGCTATGTTTACTGTGTTGCAAATATACACCATGTTGAATCACACAAACTAAATCTGGGGAAAATTTGTGGCTACCCGAATATGATGTAAGGAGAAAGCTGGCATACGATTGAAGGAAGCAGGAGTAGCTTTACTTGTATTTTAAAAAAAGGCGGAGCTATATTTTCATTGCGGACTTTCAGCAACTATACATATGCATTACACGTCTAGTCTTTGTGCTGCATTCTTCTCGCGCTATGTTTACTGTGTTGCAAATGCACACCAAGTTGAATCATACAAATTAAATCTGGAGAAATGTTGTGGCTACCTGAATCTGATATAAGGAGAAAGCTATCATACGATTGAAGGAAGCAGGAGTAGCTTTACTTCTACATTAAAAAGAGGCGGAGCTATATTTTCATTGCGGACTTTCAGCAGGTATACATATGCATTACACGTCTCTTCTTTGTGCTGCGTTCTTCCAGCGCTATGTTTACTGTGTTGCAAATATACAAAAAGTTGAATCATACAAACTAAATCTGGGGAAAATTTGTGGCTACCTGAATCAGATATGAGGAGAAAGCTATCAAACGATTGGAGGAAGAAGGAGTAGCTTTATTTCTATTTTAAAAAGAGGCGGAGCTATATTTTCTTTGCGGACTTTCAGCAACTATACCAATGCATTACACGTCTCGTCTTTCTGCTGCGTTCTAACCGCGCTATATTTACTGTGTTGCAAATATACACCAAGTTGAATCATACAAATTAAATCTGGGGAAAATTTGAGGCTACCTGAATCTGATATGAGGAGAAAGGTATTATACGATTTAAAAAAGCAGGAGTAGCTTTACTTCTATTTTAAAAAGAGGCGGAGCTATATTTTCTTTGCGGACTTTCAGCAACTATAAATATGCATTACACGTCTCGTCATTGTGGTGCGGTCTTCCCGCGCTATGTTTACTGTGTTGCAAATATACACCAAGTTGAATCATACAAAATAATCTGGGGAAAATTTGTGGGTACCTGAATCTGATATGAGGAGAAAGCTATCATACGACTGAAGGAAGCAGGAGTAGCTTTACTTCTATTTTAAAAAGAGGCGGAGTTATATTTTCTTTGCGGTCTTTCAGCAACTATGCATATGCATTACACGTCTCGTCTTTGTGCTGCGTTCTTCCGGGCTATGTTTACTGTGTTGCAAATATACACCAAGTTGATTCATACAAAAATAAATCTGGGGAAATTTTGTGGCTACCTGAATCTGATATGAGGAGAAAGCTATCTTACGATTGGAGGAAGCAGCAGTAGCTTTACTTCTATTTTAAAAAGAGGCGGAGCTATATTTTCTTTGCGGACATTCAGCAACTATACATAAGCATTACACGTCTAGTCTTTGTGCTGCATTCTTCTCGCGCTATGTTTACTGTGTTGCAAATGTACACCAAGTTGAATCTTACAAATTACATCTGGGGAAAATTTTTGGCTACCTGAATCTTCTTTGACGAGCAAGCTATCATACGACTGAAGGAAGCAGGAGTAGCTTTACTTCTATTTTAAAAAGAGGCGGAGCTATATGTTCTTTGCGGTCTTTCAGCAACTAATCCTATGCATTAAATGTCTCGTCTTTGTGCGGCGTTCTTCCTGCGCTATGTTTGCTGTGTTGCAAATATACATGAAGTTGAATCATACAAACTAAATCTGGGGAAAATTTGTGGCTACATGAATCTGATATGAGGAGAAATCTATCATACGAATGAAGGAAGCAGGAGTAGCTTTACTTCAATTTTAAAAAGAGATGGAGGTATATTTCCTTTGCGGGCTTTCAGCAAGTATACATATGCATTACACGTTTCGTCTTTGTGCTGTGATCTTCCGGCCTATGTTTACAGTCTTGAAAATATACACTAAGTTGATTCATACAAATTAAATCTGGGGACAATTTGTGGCTACGTGAATCTGATATGAGGAGAAAGCTATCATACGAATGCAGGAAGCAGGAGTAGCTTTACTTCTATTTTAAAAAGAGACGGAGGTATATTTCCTTTGCGGACTTTCAGCAAGTATACATATGCATTACACGTCTCGTCTTTGTGCTGCGTTCTTCCCGCGCTATGTTTACTGTGTTGCAAATATACACCAAGTTGAATCATACAAATTAAATCTGGGGAAAAGTTGTGGCTACCTGAATCTGATATGAGGAGAAAGCTATCATACGATTTAAAAAAAGCAGGAGTAGCTTTACATCTATTTTAAAAAGAGGCAAAGCTATATTTTCTTTGCGGTCTTTTAGCAACTATGCATATGCATTACACGTCTCGTCTTTGTGCTGCGTTCTTCCCGCGCTATGTTTGCTGTGTAGCAAATAATACACGACGTTGAATCATACAAAGTAAATCGGGGGAAAATTTGTGGCTACGTGAATCTGATATGAGGAGAAAGCTATCATACGACTGAAGGAAGCAGGAGTAGCTTTACTTCTATTTTAAAAAGAGACGGAGGTATATTTCCTTTGCGGACTTTCAGCAAGTATACATATGCATTACACGTCTCATCTTTGTGCTGCGTTCTTCCCGCGCTATGTTTACTGTGTTGCAAATTTACACCAAGTTGAATCATACAAATTAAATCTGGGGAAAATTTGTGGCTACCTGAATCTGATATGAGGAGAAAGCTATCATACGACTGAAGGAAGCAGGAGTAGCTTTACTTCTATTTTAAAAAGAGGCGGAGTTATATTTTCTTTGCGGTCTTTCAGCAACTATGCATATGCATTACACGTCTCGTCTTTGTGCTGCGTTCTTCCGGGCTATGTTTACTGTGTTGCAAATATACACCAAGTTGATTCATACAAAAATAAATCTGGGGAAATTTTGTGGCTACCTGAATCTGATATGAGGAGAAAGCTATCTTACGATTGGAGGAAGCAGCAGTAGCTTTACTTCTATTTTAAAAAGAGGCGGAGCTATATTTTCTTTGCGGACATTCAGCAAATATACTTATGCATTCAACGTCTCGTCTTTGTGCTGCGGTCTTCCCGCGCTATGTTTACTGTGTTGCAAATATACACCATGTTGAATCATACAAACTAAATCTGGGGAAAATTTGTGGCTACCTGAATCTGATATGAGGAGAAAGCTATCATATTTAAAAAAGCAGGAGTAGCTTTACTTCTATTTTAAAAAGAGGCAAAGCTATATTATTTTTGCGGACTTTGAGCAACTATACTTATGCATTACACGTCTCGTCTTTGTGCTGCGTTCTTCCCGCGCTATGTTTACTGTGTTGCCAATATACATCAAGTTGAATCTTACAAATTACATCTGGGGAAAATTTTTGGCTACCTGAATCTTATTTGACGAGAAAGCTATCATACGACTGAAGGAAGCAGGAGTAGCTTTACTTCTATTTTAAAAAGAGGCGGAGCTATATGTTCTTTGCGGTCTTTCAGCAACTAATCCTATGCATTAAATGTCTCGTCTTTGTGCGGCGTTCTTCCTGCGCTATGTTTGCTGTGTTGCAAATATACATGAAGTTGAATCATACAAACTAAATCTGGGGAAAATTTGTGGCTACATGAATCTGATATGAGGAGAAAGCTATCATACGAATGAAGGAAGCAGGAGTAGCTTTACTTCAATTTTAAAAAGAGATGGAGGTATATTTCCTTTGCGGGCTTTCAGCAAGTATACATATGCATTACACGTTTCGTCTTTGTGCTGCGATCTTCCGGGCTATGTTTACAGTCTTGAAAATATACACTAAGTTGATTCATACAAATTAAATCTGGGGACAATTTGTGGCTACGTGAATCTGATATGAGGAGAAAGCTATCATACGACTGAAGGAAGCAGGAGTAGCTTTACTTCTATTTTAAAAAGAGGCGGAGTTATATTTTCTTTGCGGTCTTTCAGCAACTATGCATATGCATTACACGTCTCGTCTTTGTGCTGCGTTCTTCCGGGCTATGTTTACTGTGTTGCAAATATACACCAAGTTGATTCATACAAAAATAAATCTGGGCAAATTTTGTGGCTACCTGAATCTGATATGAGGAGAAAGCTATCTTACGATTGGAGGAAGCAGCAGTAGCTTTACTTCTATTTTAAAAAGAGGCGGAGCTATATTTTCTTTGCGGACATTCAGCAAATATACATATGCATTCAACGTCTCGTCTTTGTGCTGCGGTCTTCCCGCGCTATGTTTACTGTGTTGCAAATATACACCATGTTGAATCACACAAACTAAATCTGGGGAAAATTTGTGGCTACCCGAATATGATGTAAGGAGAAAGCTGGCATACGATTGAAGGAAGCAGGAGTAGCTTTACTTGTATTTTAAAAAAAGGCGGAGCTATATTTTCATTGCGGACTTTCAGCAACTATACATATGCATTACACGTCTAGTCTTTGTGCTGCATTCTTCTCGCGCTATGTTTACTGTGTTGCAAATGCACACCAAGTTGAATCATACAAATTAAATCTGGAGAAATTTTGTGGCTACCTGAATCTGATATAAGGAGAAAGCTATCATACGATTGAAGGAAGCAGGAGTAGCTTTACTTCTACATTAAAAAGAGGCGGAGCTATATTTTCATTGCGGACTTTCAGCAGGTATACATATGCATTACACGTCTCTTCTTTGTGCTGCGTTCTTCCAGCGCTATGTTTACTGTGTTGCAAATATACATCAAGTTGAATCATACAAACTAAATCTGGGGAAAATTTGTGGCTACCTGAATCAGATATGAGGAGAAAGCTATCAAACGATTGGAGGAAGAAGGAGTAGCTTTATTTCTATTTTAAAAAGAGGCGGAGCTATATTTTCTTTGCGGACTTTCAGCAACTATACCAATGCATTACACGTCTCGTCTTTCTGCTGCGTTCTAACCGCGCTATATTTACTGTGTTGCAAATATACACCAAGTTGAATCATACAAATTAAATCTGGGGAAAATTTGAGGCTACCTGAATCTGATATTAGGAGAAAGGTATTATACGATTTAAAAAAGCAGGAGTAGCTTTACTTCTATTTTAAAAAGAGGCGGAGCTATATTTTCTTTGCGGACTTTCAGCAACTATAAATATGCATTACACGTCTCGTCATTGTGGTGCGGTCTTCCCGCGCTATGTTTACTGTGTTGCAAATATACACCAAGTTGAATCATACAAACTAAATCTGGGGAAAATTTGTGGGTACCTGAATCTGATATGAGGAGAAAGCTATCATACGATTGAAGGAAGCAGGAGTAGCTTTACTTCTATATTAAAAAGAGGCGGAGCTATATTTTCATTGCGGACTTTCAGCAACTATACATATGCATTACACGTCTAGTCTTTGTGCTGCATTCTTCTCGCGCTATGTTTACTGTGTTGCAAATGTACACCAAGTTGAATCATACAAATTAAATCTGGGGAAAATTTGTGGCTACGTGAATCTGATATGAGGCGAAAGCTATCATACGACTGAAGGAAGCAGGAGTAGCTTTACTTCTATTTTAAAAAGAGGCGGAGTTATATTTTCTTTGCGGTCTTTCAGCAACTATGCATATGCATTACACGTCTCGTCTTTGTGCTGCGTTCTTCCCGCGCTATGTTTACTGTGTTGCCAATATACATCAAGTTGAATCTTACAAATTACATCTGGGGAAAATTTTTGGCTACCTGAATCTTCTTTGACGAGCAAGCTATCAGACGACTGAAGGAAGCAGGAGTAGCTTTACTTCTATTTTAAAAAGAGGCGGAGCTATATGTTCTTTGCGGTCTTTCAGCAACTAATCCTATGCATTAAATGTCTCGTCTTTGTGCGGCGTTCTTCCTGCGCTATGTTTGCTGTGTTGCAAATATACATGAAGTTGAATCATACAAACTAAATCTGGGGAAAATTTGTGGCTACATGAATCTGATATGAGGAGAAATCTATCATACGAATGAAGGAAGCAGGAGTAGCTTTACTTCAATTTTAAAAAGAGATGGAGGTATATTTCCTTTGCGGACTTTCAGCAAGTATACATATGCATTACACGTCTCGTCTTTGTGCTGCGTTCTTCCCGCGCTATGTTTACTGTGTTGCAAATATACACCAAGTTGAATCATACAAATTAAATCTGGGGAAAATTTGTGGCTACCTGAATCTGATATTAGGATAAAGCTATCATACGATTTAAAAAAAGCCGGAGTAGCTTTACATCTATTTTAAAAAGAGGCAAAGCTATATTTTCTTTGCGGACTTTCAGCAACTATACATATGCATTACACGTCTCGTCTTTGTGCTGCGGTCTTCCCTCGCTAAGTTTACTGTGTTGCAAATATACATCAAGTGGAATCATACAAAGTAAATCTGGGGAAAATTTGTGGCTACCTGAATCTGATATGAGGAGAAAGCTATCATACGACTGAAGGAAGCAGGAGTAGCTTTACTTCTATTTTAAAAAGAGGCGGAGCTATATTTTCTTTGCGGTCTTTTAGCAACTATGCATATGCATTACACGTCTCGTCTTTGTGCTGCGTTCTTCCGGCGCTATGTTTGCTGTGTAGCAAATAATACACGAAGTTGAATCATACAAAGTAAATCTGGGGAAAATTTGTGGCTACGTGAATCTGATATGAGGAGAAAGCTATCATACGACTGAAGGAAGCAGGAGTAGCTTTACTTCTATTTGAAAAATAGACGGAGGTATATTTCCTTTGCGGACTTTCAGCAAGTATACATATGCATTACACGTCTCATCTTTGTGCTGCGTTCTTCCCGCGCTATGTTTACTGTGTTGCAAATTTACACCAAGTTGAATCATACAAATTAAATCTGGGGAAAATTTGTGGCTACCTGAATCTGATATGAGGAGAAAGCTATCATACGACTGAAGGAAGCAGGAGTAGCTTTACTTCTATTTTAAAAAGAGGCGGAGTTATATTTTCTTTGCGGTCTTTCAGCAACTATGCATATGCATTACACGTCTCGTCTTTGTGCTGCGTTCTTCCGGGCTATGTTTACTGTGTTGCAAATATACACCAAGTTGATTCATACAAAAATAAATCTGGGGAAATTTTGTGGCTACCTGAATCTGATATGAGGAGAAAGCTATCTTACGATTGGAGGAAGCAGCAGTAGCTTTACTTCTATATTAAAAAGAGGCGGAGCTATATTTTCTTTGCGGACATTCAGCAAATATACTTATGCATTCAAAGTCTCGTCTTTGTGCTGCGGTCTTCCCGCGCTATGTTTACTGTGTTGCAAATATACACCATGTTGAATCATACAAACTAAATCTGGGGAAAATTTGTGGCTACCTGAATCTGATATGAGGAGAAAGCTATCATATTTAAAAAATCAGGAGTAGCTTTACTTCTATTTTAAAAAGAGGCAAAGCTATATTATTTTTGCGGACTTTGAGCAACTATACTTATGCATTACACGTCTCGTCTTTGTGCTGCGTTCTTCCCGCGCTATGTTTACTGTGTTGCCAATATACATCAAGTTGAATCTTACAAATTACATCTGGGGAAAATTTTTGGCTACCTGAATCTTATTTGACGAGAAAGCTATCATACGACTGAAGGAAGCAGGAGTAGCTTTACTTCTATTTTAAAAAGAGGCGGAGCTATATGTTCTTTGCGGTCTTTCAGCAACTAATCCTATGCATTAAATGTCTCGTCTTTGTGCGGCGTTCTTCCTGCGCTATGTTTGCTGTGTTGCAAATATACATGAAGTTGAATCATACAAACTAAATCTGGGGAAAATTTGTGGCTACATGAATCTGATATGAGGAGAAAGCTATCATACGAATGAAGGAAGCAGGAGTAGCTTTACTTCAATTTTAAAAAGAGATGGAGGTATATTTCCTTTGCGGGCTTTCAGCAAGTATACATATGCATTACACGTTTCGTCTTCGTGCTGCGATCTTCCGGGCTATGTTTACAGTCTTGAAAATATACACTAAGTTGATTCATACAAATTAAATCTGGGGACAATTTGTGGCTACGTGAATCTGATATGAGGAGAAAGCTATCATACGACTGAAGGAAGCAGGAGTAGCTTTACTTCTATTTTAAAAAGAGGCGGAGTTATATTTTCTTTGCGGTCTTTCAGCAACTATGCATATGCATTACACGTCTCGTCTTTGTGCTGCGTTCTTCCGGGCTATGTTTACTGTGTTGCAAATATACACCAAGTTGATTCATACAAAAATAAATCTGGGGAAATTTTGTGGCTACCTGAATCTGATATGAGGAGAAAGCTATCTTACGATTGGAGGAAGCAGCAGTAGCTTTACTTCTATTTTAAAAAGAGGCGGAGCTATATGTTCTTTGCTGTCTTTCAGCAACTAATCCTATGCATTAAATGTCTCGTCTTTGTGCGGCGTTCTTCCTGCGCTATGTTTGCTGTGTTGCAAATATACATGAAGTTGAATCATACAAACTAAATCTGGGGAAAATTTGTGGCTACATGAATCTGATATGAGGAGAAATCTATCATACGAATGAAGGAAGCAGGAGTAGCTTTACTTCAATTTTAAAAAGAGATGGAGGTATATTTCCTTTGCGGACTTTCAGCAAGTATACATATGCATTACACGTCTCATCTTTGTGCTGCGTTCTTCCCGCGCTATGTTTACTGTGTTGCAAATATACACCAAGTTGAATCATACAAATTAAATCTGGGGAAAATTTGTGGCTACCTGAATCTGATATTAGGAGAAAGCTAT
Organism: Amblyomma americanum; assembly: GCF_052857255.1. Classification (NCBI taxonomy): domain Eukaryota; kingdom Metazoa; phylum Arthropoda; class Arachnida; order Ixodida; family Ixodidae; genus Amblyomma; species Amblyomma americanum. The sequence continues at coordinate 131,505,349 of NC_135507.1, forward strand.
CATACGATTTAAAAAAAGCCGGAGTAGCTTTACATCTATTTTAAAAAGAGGCAAAGCTATATTTTCTTTGCGGACTTTCAGCAACTATACATATGCATTACACGTCTCGTCTTTGTGCTGCGGTCTTCCCTCGCTAAGTTTACTGTGTTGCAAATATACATCAAGTGGAATCATAAAAATTAAATCTGGGGAAAATTTGTGGCTACCTGAATCTGATATGAGGAGAAAGCTATCATACGACTGAAGGAAGCAGGAGTAGCTTTACTTCTATTTTAAAAAGAGGCGGAGCTATATTTTCTTTGCGGTCTTTTAGCAACTATGCATATGCATTACACGTCTCGTCTTTGTGCTGCGTTCTTCCCGCGCTATGTTTGCTGTGTAGCAAATAATACACGAAGTTGAATCATACAAAGTAAATCTGGGGAAAATTTGTGGCTACGTGAATCTGATATGAGGAGAAAGCTATCATACGACTGAAGGAAGCAGGAGTAGCTTTACTTCTATTTGAAAAATAGACGGAGGTATATTTCCTTTGCGGACTTTCAGCAAGTATACATATGCATTACACGTCTCATCTTTGTGCTGCGTTCTTCCCGCGCTATGTTTACTGTGTTGCAAATTTACACCAAGTTGAATCATACAAATTAAATCTGGGGAAAATTTGTGGCTACCTGAATCTGATATGAGGAGAAAGCTATCATACGACTGAAGGAAGCAGGAGTAGCTTTACTTCTATTTTAAAAAGAGGCGGAGTTATATTTTCTTTGCGGTCTTTCAGCAACTATGCATATGCATTACACGTCTCGTCTTTGTGCTGCGTTCTTCCGGGCTATGTTTACTGTGTTGCAAATATACACCAAGTTGATTCATACAAAAATAAATCTGGGGAAATTTTGTGGCTACCTGAATCTGATATGAGGAGAAAGCTATCTTACGATTGGAGGAAGCAGCAGTAGCTTTACTTCTATATTAAAAAGAGGCGGAGCTATATTTTCTTTGCGGACATTCAGCAAATATACTTATGCATTCAAAGTCTCGTCTTTGTGCTGCGGTCTTCCCGCGCTATGTTTACTGTGTTGCAAATATACACCATGTTGAATCATACAAACTAAATCTGGGGAAAATTTGTGGCTACCTGAATCTGATATGAGGAGAAAGCTATCATATTTAAAAAATCAGGAGTAGCTTTACTTCTATTTTAAAAAGAGGCAAAGCTATATTATTTTTGCGGACTTTGAGCAACTATACTTATGCATTACACGTCTCGTCTTTGTGCTGCGTTCTTCCCGCGCTATGTTTACTGTGTTGCCAATATACATCAAGTTGAATCTTACAAATTACATCTGGGGAAAATTTTTGGCTACCTGAATCTTATTTGACGAGAAAGCTATCATACGACTGAAGGAAGCAGGAGTAGCTTTACTTCTATTTTAAAAAGAGGCGGAGCTATATGTTCTTTGCGGTCTTTCAGCAACTAATCCTATGCATTAAATGTCTCGTCTTTGTGCGGCGTTCTTCCTGCGCTATGTTTGCTGTGTTGCAAATATACATGAAGTTGAATCATACAAACTAAATCTGGGGAAAATTTGTGGCTACATGAATCTGATATGAGGAGAAAGCTATCATACGAATGAAGGAAGCAGGAGTAGCTTTACTTCAATTTTAAAAAGAGATGGAGGTATATTTCCTTTGCGGGCTTTCAGCAAGTATACATATGCATTACACGTTTCGTCTTTGTGCTGCGATCTTCCGGGCTATGTTTACAGTCTTGAAAATATACACTAAGTTGATTCATACAAATTAAATCTGGGGACAATTTGTGGCTACGTGAATCTGATATGAGGAGAAAGCTATCATACGACTGAAGGAAGCAGGAGTAGCTTTACTTCTATTTTAAAAAGAGGCGGAGTTATATTTTCTTTGCGGTCTTTCAGCAACTATACCAATGCATTACACGTCTCGTCTTTCTGCTGCGTTCTAACCGCGCTATATTTACTGTGTTGCAAATATACACCAAGTTGAATCATACAAATTAAATCTGGGGAAAATTTGAGGCTACCTGAATCTGATATGAGGAGAAAGGTATTATACGATTTGAAAAAGCAGGAGTAGCTTTACTTCTATTTTAAAAAGAGGCGGAGCTATATTTTCTTTGCGGACTTTCAGCAACTATAAATATGCATTACACGTCTCGTCATTGTGGTGCGGTCTTCCCGCGCTATGTTTACTGTGTTGCAAATATACACCAAGTTGAATCATACAAACTAAATCTGGGGAAAATTTGTGGGTACCTGAATCTGATATGAGGAGAAAGCTATCATACGATTGAAGGAAGCAGGAGTAGCTTTACTTCTATATTAAAAAGAGGCGGAGCTATATTTTCATTGCGGACTTTCAGCAACTATACATATGCATTACACGTCTAGTCTTTGTGGTGCATTCTTCTCGCGCTATGTTTACTGTGTTGCAAATGTACACCAAGTTGAATCATACAAATTAAATCTGGGGAAAATTTGTGGCTACGTGAATCTGATATGAGGAGAAAGCTATCATACGATTTATGAAAGCAGGAGTAGCTTTACTTCTATTTTCAAAAGAGGCGGAGCTATATTTTCTTTGCGGACTTTCAGCAACTTTACATATGCATTACACGTCTCGTCTTGTGCTGCGGTCTTCCCGCGCTATGTTTACTGTGTTGCAAATATACACCAAGTTGAATCATACAAATTAAATCTGGGGAAAATTTGTGGCTACCTGAATCTGATATGAGGAGAAAGCTATCATACTATTGAAGGAAGCATGAGTAGCTTTACTTCCATTTTAAAAAGAGGCGGAGCTATATTTTCTTTGCGGACTTTCAGCAACTATACATATGCATTACACGTCTTGTCTTTGTGCTGCATTCTTCGCGCGCTATGTTTACTGTGCTGCAAATATACACCAAGTTGAATCATACAAAATAAATCTGGGGAAAATTTGTGGCTACGTGAATCTGATATGAGGAGAAAGCTATCATTGGATTGGAGGAAGCAGGAGTAGCTTTACTTCCATTTTATAGGGGCGGAGCCATATTTGCTTTGCGGACTTGCAGCAACTATACATATGCTTTTCACGTCTCTTCTTTGTGCAGCGTTCTTCCGGGCTATGTTTACTGTGTTGCAAATATACGCCAAGTTGAATCATACAAATAAATCTGGGGAAAATTTGTGGCTACCTGAATCAGATATGAGGAGAAAGCTATCAAACGATTGGAGGAAGCAGGAGTAGCTTTATTTCTATTTTAAAAAGAGGCGGAGCTATATTTTCTTTGCGGACTTTCAGCAACTATACCAATGCATTACACGTCTCGTCTTTCTGCTGCGTTCTAACCGCGCTATATTTACTGTGTTGCAAATATACACCAAGTTGAATCATACAAAAAATAAATCTGGGGAAAATGTGTGGCTACCTGAATCTGATATGAGGAGAAAGCTATCATATCATTTAAAAAAGCAGGAGTAGCTTTACTTCTATTTTAAAAAGAGGCAAAGCTATATTATCTTTGCGGACTTTCAGCAACTATACACATGCATTACACGTCTCGACATTGTGCTGCGGTCTTCCCGCGCTATGTTTACTGTGTTGCAAATATACACTACGTTGAATCATACAAATTAAATCTGGGGAAAATTTGTGGCTACCTGAATCCGGTATGAGGAGAAAGCGATCATATGATTGACGGAAGCAGGAGTAGCTTTACTTCTATTTGAAAAAGAGGCGGGGCTATATTGTCATTGAGGAATTTGAGCAGCTATACTTATGCATTACACGTCTCGTCTTTGTGCTGCGTTCTTCCCGCGCTATGTTTACTGTGTTGCCAATATACACCAAGTTGAATCTTACAAATTAAATCTGGGGAAAATTTGTGGCTACCTGAATCTGATATGAGGAGAAAGCTATCATATCATTTAAAAAAGCAGGAGTAGCTTTAATTCTATTTTAAAAAGAGGCAAAGCTATATTTTCTTTGCGGACTTTCAGCAACTATACATATGCATTACACGTCTCGTCTTTGCGCTGCGGTCTTCCCGCGCTATGTTTACTGTGTTGCAAATATACACCAAGTTGAATCATACAAATTAAATTTGGGGAAAATTTGTGGCTACCTGAATCTGATATGAGGAGAAAGCCATCATAGGATTGAAGGAAGCAGGAGTAGCTTTACTTCTATTTTAAAAAGAGGCGGAGCTATATTTTCTTAGCGGACTTTCTGCAGGTATACATATGCATTACACGTCTCTTCTTTGTGCTGCGTTCTGCCCGCGCTATGTTTACTGTGTTGCAAATATACGCCAAGTTGAATCATACAAACTAAATCTGGGGAAAATTTGTGGCTATTTGAATCTGATATGAGGAGAAAGCTATCATGTCATTTAAAAAAGCAGGAGTAGCTTTAATTCTATTTTAAAAAGAGGCAAAGCTATATTTTCTTTGCGGACTTTCAGCAACTATACATATGCATTACACGTCTCGTCTTTGCGCTGCGGTCTTCCCGCGCTATGTTTACTGTGTTGCAAATATACACCAAGTTGAATCATACAAATTAAATCTCGGGAAAATTTGTGGCTACCTGAATCTGATATAAGAAGAAAGCGATCATACGATTGAAGGAAGCAGTAGCTTTACTTCTATATTAAAAAGAGGCGGAGCTATATTTTCTTTGCGGACTTTCAGCAACTATACATATGCATTACACGTCTTGTCTTTGTGCTGCATTCTTCGCGCGCTATGTTTACTGTGCTGCAAATATACACCAAGTTGAATCTTACAAATTAAATCTGGGGAAAATTTGTGGCTACCTGAATCTGATATGAGGAGAAAGCTATCATATCATTTAAAAAAGCAGGAGTAGCTTTACTTCTATTTTAAAAAGAGGCAAAGCTATATTATTTTTGCGGACTTTGAGCAACTATACTTATGCATTACACGTCTCGTCTTTGTGCTGCGTTCTTCCCGCGCTATGTTTACTGTGTTGCCAATATACATCAAGTTGAATCTTACAAATTACATCTGGGGAAAATTTGTGGCTACCTGAATCTTATTTGACGAGAAGGCTATCATACGACTGAAGGAAGCAGGAGTAGCTTTACTTCTATTTTAAAAAGAGGCGGAGCTATATGTTCTTTGCGGTCTTTCAGCAACTAATCCTATGCATTAAATGTCTCGTCTTTGTGCGGCGTTCTTCCTGCGCTATGTTTGCTGTGTTGCAAATATACATGAAGTTGAATCATACAAACTAAATCTGGGGAAAATTTGTGGCTACATGAATCTGATATGAGGAGAAAGCTATCATACGAATGAAGGAAGCAGGAGTAGCTTTACTTCAATTTTAAAAAGAGATGGAGGTATATTTCCTTTGCGGACTTTCAGCAAGTATACATAAGCATTACACGTTTCGTCTTTGTGCTGCGTTCTTCCGGGCTATGTTTACAGTGTTGAAAATATACACTAACTTGATTCATACAAATTAAATCTGGGGACAATTTGTGGCTACCTGAATCTGATATGAGGAGAAAGCTATCATACGATTTAAAAAAAGCAGGAGTAGCTTTACATCTATTTTAAAAAGAGGCAAAGCTATATTTTCTTTGCGGACTTTCAGCAACTATACATATGCATTACACGTCTCGTCTTTGTGCTGCGGTCTTCCCTCGCTAAGTTTACTGTGTTGCAAATATACATCAAGTGGAATCATACAAATTAAATCTGGGGAAAATTTGTGGCTACCTGAATCTGATATGAGGAGAAAGCTATCATACGACTGAAGGAAGCAGGAGTAGCTTTACTTCTATTTTAAAAAGAGGCGGAGCTATATTTTCTTTGCGGTCTTTTAGCAACTATGCATATGCATTACACGTCTCGTCTTTGTGCTGCGTTCTTCCCGCGCTATGTTTGCTGTGTAGCAAATAATACACGACGTTGAATCATACAAAGTAAATCGGGGGAAAATTTGTGGCTACGTGAATCTGATATGAGGAGAAAGCTATCATACGACTGAAGGAAGCAGGAGTAGCTTTACTTCTATTTTAAAAAGAGGCGGAGCTATATTTTCTTAGCGGACTTTCAGCAGGTATACATATGCATTACACGTCTCTTCTTTTTGCTGCGTTCTGCCCGCGCTATGTTTACTGTGTTGCAAATATACACCAAGTTGAATCATACAAACTAAATCTGGGGAAAATTTGTGGCTACGTGAATCTGATATGAGGAGAAAGCTATCATAGGATTGGAGGAAGCAGGAGTAGCTTTACTTCCATTTTATAGGGGCGGAGCCATATTTGCTTCGCGGACTTTCAGCAACTATACATATGCTTTTCACGTCTCTTCTTTGTGCTGCGTTCTTCCCGCGCTATGTTTACTGTGTTGCAAATATACACCAAGTTGAATCATACAAACTAAATCTGGGGAAAATTTGTGGCTACATGAATCTGATATGAGGAGAAATCTATCATACGAATGAAGGAAGCAGGAGTAGCTTTACTTCAATTTTAAAAAGAGATGGAGGTATATTTCCTTTGCGGACTTTCAGCAAGTATACATATGCATTACACGTCTCGTCTTTGTGCTGCGTTCTTCCCGCGCTATGTTTACTGTGTTGCAAATATACACCAAGTTGAATCATACAAATTAAATCTGGGGAAAATTTGTGGCTACCTGAATCTGATATTAGGAGAAAGCTATCATACGATTTAAAAAAAGCCGGAGTAGCTTTACATCTATTTTAAAAAGAGGCAAAGCTATATTTTCTTTGCGGACTTTCAGCAACTATACATATGCATTACACGTCTCGTCTTTGTGCTGCGGTCTTCCCTCGCTAAGTTTACTGTGTTGCAAATATACATCAAGTGGAATCATACAAATTAAATCTGGGGAAAATTTGTGGCTACCTGAATCTGATATGAGGAGAAAGCTATCATACGACTGAAGGAAGCAGGAGTAGCTTTACTTCTATTTTAAAAAGAGGCGGAGCTATATTTTCTTTGCGGTCTTTTAGCAACTATGCATATGCATTACACGTCTCGTCTTTGTGCTGCGTTCTTCCCGCGCTATGTTTGCTGTGTAGCAAATAATACACGAAGTTGAATCATACAAAGTAAATCTGGGGAAAATTTGTGGCTACGTGAATCTGATATGAGGAGAAAGCTATCATACGACTGAAGGAAGCAGGAGTAGCTTTACTTCTATTTGAAAAATAGACGGAGGTATATTTCCTTTGCGGACTTTCAGCAAGTATACATATGCATTACACGTCTCGTCTTTGTGCTGCGTTCTTCCGGGCTATGTTTACTGTGTTGCAAATATACACCAAGTTGATTCATAGAAAAATAAATCTGGGGAAATTTTGTGGCTACCTGAATCTGATATGAGGAGAAAGCTATCTTACGATTGGAGGAAGCAGCAGTAGCTTTACTTCTATATTAAAAAGAGGCGGAGCTATATTTTCTTTGCGGACATTCAGCAAATATACTTATGCATTCAAAGTCTCGTCTTTGTGCTGCGGTCTTCCCGCGCTATGTTTACTGTGTTGCAAATATACACCATGTTGAATCATACAAACTAAATCTGGGGAAAATTTGTGGCTACCTGAATCTGATATGAGGAGAAAGCTATCATATTTAAAAAATCAGGAGTAGCTTTACTTCTATTTTAAAAAGAGGCAAAGCTATATTATTTTTGCGGACTTTGAGCAACTATACTTATGCATTACACGTCTCGTCTTTGTGCTGCGTTCTTCCCGCGCTATGTTTACTGTGTTGCCAATATACATCAAGTTGAATCTTACAAATTACATCTGGGGAAAATTTTTGGCTACCTGAATCTTATTTGACGAGAAAGCTATCATACGACTGAAGGAAGCAGGAGTAGCTTTACTTCTATTTTAAAAAGAGGCGGAGCTATATGTTCTTTGCGGTCTTTCAGCAACTAATCCTATGCATTAAATGTCTCGTCTTTGTGCGGCGTTCTTCCTGCGCTATGTTTGCTGTGTTGCAAATATACATGAAGTTGAATCATACAAACTAAATCTGGGGAAAATTTGTGGCTACATGAATCTGATATGAGGAGAAAGCTATCATACGAATGAAGGAAGCAGGAGTAGCTTTACTTCAATTTTAAAAAGAGATGGAGGTATATTTCCTTTGCGGGCTTTCAGCAACTATAAATATGCATTACACGTCTCGTCATTGTGGTGCGGTCTTCCCGCGCTATGTTTACTGTGTTGCAAATATACACCAAGTTGAATCATACAAACTAAATCTGGGGAAAATTTGTGGGTACCTGAATCTGATATGAGGAGAAAGCTATCATACGATTGAAGGAAGCAGGAGTAGCTTTACTTCTATATTAAAAAGAGGCGGAGCTATATTTTCATTGCGGACTTTCAGCAACTATACATATGCATTACACGTCTAGTCTTTGTGGTGCATTCTTCTCGCGCTATGTTTACTGTGTTGCAAATGTACACCAAGTTGAATCATACAAATTAAATCTGGGGAAAATTTGTGGCTACGTGAATCTGATATGAGGAGAAAGCTATCATACGATTTATGAAAGCAGGAGTAGCTTTACTTCTATTTTCAAAAGAGGCGGAGCTATATTTTCTTTGCGGACTTTCAGCAACTTTACATATGCATTACACGTCTCGTCTTGTGCTGCGGTCTTCCCGCGCTATGTTTACTGTGTTGCAAATATACACCAAGTTGAATCATACAAATTAAATCTGGGGAAAATTTGTGGCTACCTGAATCTGATATGAGGAGAAAGCTATCATACTATTGAAGGAAGCATGAGTAGCTTTACTTCCATTTTAAAAAGAGGCGGAGCTATATTTTCTTTGCGGACTTTCAGCAACTATACATATGCATTACACGTCTTGTCTTTGTGCTGCATTCTTCGCGCGCTATGTTTACTGTGCTGCAAATATACACCAAGTTGAATCATACAAAATAAATCTGGGGAAAATTTGTGGCTACGTGAATCTGATATGAGGAGAAAGCTATCATTGGATTGGAGGAAGCAGGAGTAGCTTTACTTCCATTTTATAGGGGCGGAGCCATATTTGCTTTGCGGACTTGCAGCAACTATACATATGCTTTTCACGTCTCTTCTTTGTGCAGCGTTCTTCCGGGCTATGTTTACTGTGTTGCAAATATACGCCAAGTTGAATCATACAAATAAATCTGGGGAAAATTTGTGGCTACCTGAATCAGATATGAGGAGAAAGCTATCAAACGATTGGAGGAAGCAGGAGTAGCTTTATTTCTATTTTAAAAAGAGGCGGAGCTATATTTTCTTTGCGGACTTTCAGCAACTATACCAATGCATTACACGTCTCGTCTTTCTGCTGCGTTCTAACCGCGCTATATTTACTGTGTTGCAAATATACACCAAGTTGAATCATACAAAAAATAAATCTGGGGAAAATGTGTGGCTACCTGAATCTGATATGAGGAGAAAGCTATCATATCATTTAAAAAAGCAGGAGTAGCTTTACTTCTATTTTAAAAAGAGGCAAAGCTATATTATCTTTGCGGACTTTCAGCAACTATACACATGCATTACACGTCTCGACTTTGTGCTGCAGTCTTCCCGCGCTATGTTTACTGTGTTGCAAATATACACTACGTTGAATCATACAAATTAAATCTGGGGAAAATTTGTGGCTACCTGAATCCGGTATGAGGAGAAAGCGATCATATGATTGACGGAAGCAGGAGTAGCTTTACTTCTATTTGAAAAAGAGGCGGGGCTATATTGTCATTGAGGAATTTGAGCAGCTATACTTATGCATTACACGTCTCCTCTTTGTGCTGCGTTCTTCCCGCGCTATGTTTACTGTGTTGCCAATATACACCAAGTTGAATCTTACAAATTAAATCTGGGGAAAATTTGTGGCTACCTGAATCTGATATGAGGAGAAAGCTATCATATCATTTAAAAAAGCAGGAGTAGCTTTAATTCTATTTTAAAAAGAGGCAAAGCTATATTTTCTTTGCGGACTTTCAGCAACTATACATATGCATTACACGTCTCGTCTTTGCGCTGCGGTCTTCCCGCGCTATGTTTACTGTGTTGCAAATATACACCAAGTTGAATCATACAAATTAAATTTGGGGAAAATTTGTGGCTACCTGAATCTGATATGAGGAGAAAGCCATCATAGGATTGAAGGAAGCAGGAGTAGCTTTACTTCTATTTTAAAAAGAGGCGGAGCTATATTTTCTTAGCGGACTTTCTGCAGGTATACATATGCATTACACGTCTCTTCTTTGTGCTGCGTTCTGCCCGCGCTATGTTTACTGTGTTGCAAATATACACCAAGTTGAATCATACAAACTAAATCTGGGGAAAATTTGTGGCTACCTGAATCTGATATGAGGAGAAAGCTATCATACGATTGAAGGAAGCAGGAGTAGCTTTACATCTATATTAAAGAGGCGGAGCTATATTTTCTTTGCGGACTTTCAGCAACTATACATATGCATTACACGTCTTGTCTTTGTGCTGCATTCTTCGCGCGCTATGTTTACTGTGCTGCAAATATACACCAAGTTGAATCATACAAAATAAATCTGGGGAAAATTTGTGGCTACGTGAATCTGATATGAGGAGAAAGCTATCATTGGATTGGAGGAAGCAGGAGTAGCTTTACTTCCATTTTATAGGGGCGGAGCCATATTTGCTTTGCGGACTTGCAGCAACTATACATATGCTTTTCACGTCTCCTCTTTGTGCTGCGCTCTTCCGGGCTATGTTTACTGTGTTGCAAATATACGCCAAGTTGAATCATACAAATAAATCTGGGGAAAATTTGTGGCTACCTGAATCAGATATGAGGAGAAAGCTATCAAACGATTGGAGGAAGCAGGAGTAGCTTTATTTCTATTCTAAAAAGAGGCGGAGCTATATTTTCTTTGCGGACTTTCAGCAACTATACCAATGCATTACACGTCTCGTCTTTCTGCTGCGTTCTAACCGCGCTATATTTACTGTGTTGCAAATATACACCAAGTTGAATCATACAAAAAATAAATCTGGGGAAAATGTGTGGCTACCTGAATCTGATATGAGGAGAAAGCTATCATATCATTTAAAAAAGCAGGAGTAGCTTTACTTCTATTTTAAAAAGAGGCAAAGGTATATTATCTTTGCGGACTTTCAGCAACTATACACATGCATTACACGTCTCGACTTTGTGCTGCGGTCTTCCCGCGCTATGTTTACTGTGTTGCAAATATACACTACGTTGAATCATACAAATTAAATCTGGGGAAAATTTGTGGCTACCTGAATCCGGTATGAGGAGAAAGCGATCATATGATTGACGGAAGCAGGAGTAGCTTTACTTCTATTTGAAAAAGAGGCGGGGCTATATTGTCATTGAGGAATTTGAGCAGCTATACTTATGCATTACACGTCTCGTCTTTGTGCTGCGTTCTTCCCGCGCTATGTTTACTGTGTTGCCAATATACACCAAGTTGAATCTTACAAATTAAATCTGGGGAAAATTTGTGGCTACCTGAATCTGATATGAGGAGAAAGCTATCATATCATTTAAAAAAGCAGGAGTAGCTTTAATTCTATTTTAAAAAGGGGCAAAGCTATATTTTCTTTGCGGACTTTCAGCAACTATACATATGCATTACACGTCTCGTCTTTGCGCTGCGGTCTTCCCGCGCTATGTTTACTGTGTTGCAAATATACACCAAGTTGAATCATACAAATTAAATCTCGGGAAAATTTGTGGCTACCTGAATCTGATATAAGAAGAAAGCGATCATACGATTGAAGGAAGCAGTAGCTTTACTTCTATATTAAAAAGAGGCGGAGCTATATTTTCTTTGCGGACTTTCAGCAACTATACATATGCATTACACGTCTTGTCTTTGTGCTGCATTCTTCGCGCGCTATGTTTACTGTGCTGCAAATATACACCAAGTTGAATCTTACAAATTAAATCTGGGGAAAATTTGTGGCTACCTGAATCTGATATGAGGAGAAAGCTATCATATCATTTAAAAAAGCAGGAGTAGCTTTACTTCTATTTTAAAAAGAGGCAAAGCTATATTATTTTTGCGGACTTTGAGCAACTATACTTATGCATTACACGTCTCGTCTTTGTGCTGCGTTCTTCCCGCGCTATGTTTACTGTGTTGCCAATATACATCAAGTTGAATCTTACAAATTACATCTGGGGAAAATTTGTGGCTACCTGAATCTTATTTGACGAGAAGGCTATCATACGACTGAAGGAAGCAGGAGTAGCTTTACTTCTATTTTAAAAAGAGGCGGAGCTATATGTTCTTTGCGGTCTTTCAGCAACTAATCCTATGCATTAAATGTCTCGTCTTTGTGCGGCGTTCTTCCTGCGCTATGTTTGCTGTGTTGCAAATATACATGAAGTTGAATCATACAAACTAAATCTGGGGAAAATTTGTGGCTACATGAATCTGATATGAGGAGAAAGCTATCATACGAATGAAGGAAGCAGGAGTAGCTTTACTTCAATTTTAAAAAGAGATGGAGGTATATTTCCTTTGCGGACTTTCAGCAAGTATACATAAGCATTACACGTTTCGTCTTTGTGCTGCGTTCTTCCGGGCTATGTTTACAGTGTTGAAAATATACACTAACTTGATTCATACAAATTAAATCTGGGGGCAATTTGTGGCTACGTGAATCTGATATGAGGAGAAAGCTATCATACGAATGAAGGAAGCAGGAGTAGCTTTACTTCTATTTTAAAAAGAGACGGAGGTATATTTCCTTTGCGGACTTTCAGCAAGTATACATATGCATTACACGTCTCGTCTTTGTGCTGCGTTCTTCCCGCGCTATGTTTACTGTGTTGCAAATATACACCAAGTTGAATCATACAAATTAAATCTGGGGAAAATTTGTGGCTACCTGAATCTGATATGAGGAGAAAGCTATCATACGATTTAAAAAAGCAGGAGTAGCTTTACATCTATTTTAAAAAGAGGCAAAGCTATATTTTCTTTCCGGACTTTCAGCAACTATACATATGCATTACATGTCTCGTCTTTGCGCTGCGTTCTTCCCGCGCTATGTTTGCTGTGTTGCAAATATACACGAAGTTGAATCATACAAAGCAAATCTGGGGAAAATTTGTGGCTACCTGAATCTGATATGAGGAGAAAGTTATCATACGACTGAAGGAAGCAGGAGTAGCTTTACTTCTATTTTAAAAAGAGGCGGAGTTATAATTTCTTTGCGGTCTTTCAGCAACTATGCATATGCATTACACGTCTCGTCTTTGTGCTGCGTTCTTCCGGGCTATGTTTACTGTGTTGCAAATATACACCAAGTTGATTCATACAAAAATAAATCTGGGGAAATTTTGTGCTACCTGAATCTGATATGAGGAGAAAGCTATCATACGATTGGAGGAAGCAGCAGTAGCTTTACTTCTATTTTAAAAAGAGGCGGAGCTATATTTTCTTTGCGGACATTCAGCAAATATACTTATGCATTCAACGGCTCGTCTTTGTGCTGCGTTCTTCCCGCGCTATGTTTACTGTGTTGCAAATATACACCAAGTTGAATCATACAAATTAAATCTGGGGAAAATTTGTGGCTACCTGAATCTGCGAGAATTCACAGACTCGGGAAGAGACCCACAGGAAGGCCCGTCATCGCGTTTTTCCAGGATTACACTGAAAAACAAGCCCTCATGAAGAATGCTCACAAACTGAAAGGATCAGGAATATCCTTGCAAAATGATTACTGCGCAGACACGCTGCGCAAGCGCCGACTACTTTGGAACAGCGCGAAAGAAGAAAAAGATAGCGGCAGAAAGGTCTGGCTTGTTCATGATAAGATTCGCGTTGGCGGCGACTTGTACATTTGGGACGACGTACACAACACACGGAAACTAGTTGCAAAAAGGGATGACACAGAAATGAGACTAGAGCAGGCAGAATAGCAATCACGGTCTTTCCAGTTTCGGCTGCTTTCACTAAATGCCCAAAGCATTGTCAACAAAATAGACAGACTGCAAGATCTTTTATTAGTATACGATCCTCATATATGCGTTATTTCTGAAACCTGGTTGCATGACGGGGTGCAGGATGATGAAATAATTTCGCCAGGTTACCAACTGTTTAGAAGAGATAGATTCTCCCGAGGTGGTGGCGTCGCAGTTATAGCAAAAAATAGTGTTGATATAGGAGAACTATATCAGATTGATAACCACGAAAGCTTGTTTTTGAATGTCTCTGTCTGGGGTTTTTCATTCATACTATGTTCTGTGTACCGCGCACCAAATGCTGATGATCACTTTATGCAGAAATTATATGATCACCTTTTGAAATTCAGAGGAAAAAACTTAATTATAACTGGAGATTTTAATCTTCCTCAAATAAAATGGAATAACTGGAGCTATGGGCACAGTCCTTCCTGTGATATACTCATTGATATGATGCTAACTTTTAGTCTTGATCAGGTTATTACTGTTTCTACCAGAGGAGACAATATTCTAGACCTCTTATTCCTCAGTGAAATTTTCCATGAAGGAACCGCTGAAATTGATGCAGGCATTTCAGACCACAAATTAATTTCTTTTTCATCAACAATCAACGTGAATAGAAGAAAACAACGCGAACGATTTAAGGTTAGGGACTATGCTAAAGCAGATGATACATCAATCATCGATTACTTAGACCTATACCTAAATGTTGTCCATGATGATGTCGAGCTTTCATGGCAAAAGTTCAGGGACATAGCCTCTTATTGCATTAACAGATTCATTCCACTGAGAAGTGTCAAGAAACCTCCATCAAACCCGTGGATAAACAGAGATATTATCCAAACTAAGCGAAAACTAAAGCGAATGAAGAAACATAGCAGGCAGAGTTTGTCTTCCAAAAAATTGAAAACTGAATTACTAACAAAAGTGAAAGCAGCCCGAGATAAGTTTTTCAGTCATAATCTTGTTGATTTTATTTCACATGCCCCACAGAAGTTTTGGCGTTTTTTAGGTCAATCTAAACAGGCAATTCATAAAATTAAGGTTAATGATGAAATAATTGAAGACGCTTCCAGTATTGCCGAACACTTCAATGAATATTTTTGGAGTGTGTTTTCTGACCTGGATGAATTTTAACATCATAATAATGATAGGTCTTTTGTACATGACATTGTGATTTCCAGGCAAGGTGTTTTGGATATGCTCTTAAAAATTGATGTCAGGAAATCTGCCGGGCCGGATAATATACCAAATGCTTTTTTACGAAGGTATGCAGAACAGATATGCGTTTTTTTAACTGACTTTTTCAAATTATCATTACAATTAGGAGAAATACCATCTGACTGGCGTACCGCAAGAGTTGTTCCAATTCATAAAAAGGGTGACCATCTTACAGTATCGAATTATCGTCCCATTTCTATAACGACCACTTGCAGCAAATTATTAGAGCACATTGTCGCAGGCTTTATTCGTCAGTTTTTGACAGACCATAATGTCCTCTCTCCATTTCAACATGGGTTTCGAAAGGGACTGTCGACAACAACTCAACTTGTGTCAGTTGTTCATGAAATCTCTCAGGTGCTTGACACGTCCGGGCAAGTCGATATGCTCTTTTTTGATTTTAGTAAAGCATTCGATAAGGTTCCCCATGGAAAATTACTCCACAAACTAGAGCGCATTGGTCTTCCTACAAATATTATAACATGGATCCAGGCCTACCTCCGCCATAGACAGCAATTTGTTGAAATAAACAAATGTACTTCCAATATCCGTCAGGTAACTTCAGGTGTACCGCAAGGCAGCGTATTAGGACCACTTTTATTTTTGATCTATATTAATGATATAGTCGACGTAATTCCTGATGATGTCCATGTTAATTTATTTGCGGATGACTGTGTCATTTTTAGAAAAATTGTTTCCAGGAACGACAGCAATTACTTACAGGAATCAGTTAATTCTATCCGTGATTGGTGTGAACTTTGGTGCATGGAAATCAATGTAAACAAAACAGTTTTGCTGCGAGTCACACGGAAAAAAGAACCTAGTGTATTTTCTTATGTACTTAACAACACAATAATATCTCAGGTTGAAAAATACAAGTATTTGGGTCTCACATTCAACAGTAAACTCTCTTGGTCAAACCATATTTCCATTACATGTTCAGCAGCATTGCGCAAATTGTGGTTCTTGAAAAGGAAACTTAGAAATGCACCTGCAAATACCAAAATGTTAGCATACAACACATTTGTCCGTTCCAAACTGGAGTATGCAGCAGTTGTATGGGATCCTCATACTAAAAAGAATATAATGAATTTAGAGCGTGTTCAAAGGAAGGCTATCAGATTCATCTTTAGTAAATATAAAAGAGAGGATTCTCCGTCTTTAATAATGCTTGCAAATAAAATCAGTACGCTGGAAAACAGGCGGAAGATAAGTCGTCTCCAATTTTTACATAACATTATAAATGGAAAAAGCGCACTTCAGCAGCCTCATTGCGTAAAACCTCTAAGTTCACGCCAGACAAGACACAGACATAACCTTTCTCTTACGCCAATATTTTCTAAAACAAAATCCCATATGAATAGTTTCTTTCCGCGTACTATACATGAATGGAATTCTATACCTGTCGATGTATTGCAGTCACAAAACTTTGCAGAAGAGCTGGAAAAACATCTTTCTTCCATAAACTAACTGAAACAAAACCAGTGTTCACAATCTGTTATGTTTTCCTAACTCCTTCACTTTGTGATGCCTTTTTTTTTCCAGAAACAGTTCTGTTGTTCTGAGTAAAAATTGCCCGCCTGTTTGTTATTTCACATGTGCCACTCTTCACGTTTTGTTCGTTATTGTGCTGGTGCCAGAGCGTATTCGTTGAGTAACACTGCTACACCCAGCATTATTTTTCGTTAGAGTTTATTGTTGTTTTGCATTGTCACACATTTTACTGTATTGCCCCTCCTGCTAGGGCCAGTTTATTGGCCTACAGTATCAATAAATAAATAAATAAATATGAGGAGAAAGCTATCATACGATTTAAAAAAGCAGGAGTAGCTTTACATCTATTTTAAAAAGAGGCAAAGCTATATTTTCTTTCCGGACTTTCAGCAACTATACATATGCATTACATGTCTCGTCTTTGCGCTGCGTTCTTCCCGCGCTATGTTTGCTGTGTTGCAAATATACACGAAGTTGAATCATACAAAGTAAATCTGGGGAAAATTTGTGGCTACCTGAATCTGATATGAGGAGAAAGCTATCATACGACTGAAGGAAGCAGGAGTAGCTTTACTTCTATTTTAAAAAGAGGCGGAGCTATATTTTCTTTGCGGTGTTTCAGCAACTATGCATATGCATTGCACGTCTCGTCTTTGTGCTGCGTTCTTCCGGGCTATGTTTACTGTGTTGCAAATATACACCAAGTTGATTCATACAAAAATAAATCTGGGGAAATTTTGTGGCTACCTGAATCTGATATGAGGAGAAAGCTATCATACGATTGGAGGAAGCAGCAGTAGCTCTACTTCTATTTTAAAAAGAGGCGGAGCTATATTTTCTTTGCGGACATTCAGCAAATATACTTATGCATTCAACGTCTCGTCTTTGTGCTGCGTTCTTCCCGCGCTATGTTTACTGTGTTGCAAATATACACCAAGTTGAATCATACAAATTAAATCTGGTGAAAATATGTGGCTACCCGAATATGATGTAAGGTGAAAGCTGTCATACGATTGAAGGAAGCAGGAGTAGCTTTACTTCTATTTTAAAAAGAGGCGGAGCTATATGTTCTTTGCGGTCTTTCAGCAACTAATCCTATGCATTAAATGTCTCGTCTTTGTGCGGCGTTCTTCCTGCGCTATGTTTGCTGTGTTGCAAATTTACATGAAGTTGAATCATACAAACTAAATCTGGGGAAAATTTGTGGCTACATGAATCTGATATGAGGAGAAAACTATCATACGAATGAAGGAAGCAGGAGTAGCTTTACTTCAATTTTAAAAAGAGACGGAGGTATATTACCTTTGCGGACTTTCAGCAAGTATACATATGCATTACACGTCTCGTCTTTGTGCTGCGTTTTTGCCGCGCTATGTTTACTGTGTTGCAAATATACACCAATTTGAATCATACAAAAATAAATCTGGGGAAAATTTGTGGCTACCTGAATCTGATATGAGGAGAAAGCTATCATACGACTGAAGGAAGCAGGAGTAGCTTTACTTCTATTTTAAAAAGAGGCGGAGCTATATTTTCTTTGCGGTCTTTTAGCAACTATGCATATGCATTACACGTCTCGTCTTTGTGCTGCGTTCTTCCCGCGCTATGTTTGCTGTGTTGCAAATAATACACGAAGTTGAATCATGCAAACTAAATCTGGGGAAAATTTGTGGCTACCTGAATCTGATATGAGGAGAAAGCTATCATACGATTGAAGGAAGCAGGAGTAGCTTTACTTCTATATTAAAAAGAGGCGGAGCTATATTTTCTTTGCGGACTTTCAGCAACTATACATATGCATTACACGTCTTGTCTTTGTGCTGCATTCTTCGCGCGCTATGTTTACTGTGCTGCAAATATACACCAAGTTGAATCATACAAAATAAGTCTGGGGAAAATTTGTGGCTACGTGAATCTGATATGAGGAGAAAGCTATCATACGATTGAAGGAAGCAGGAGTAGCTTTACTTCTATATTAAAAAGAGGCGGAGCTATATTTTCTTTGCGGTCTTTCAGCAACTATGCATATGCTTTTCACGTCTCTTCTTTGTGCTGCGTTCTTCCGGGCTATGTTTACTGTGTTGCAAATATACGCCAAGTTGAATCATACAAATAAATCTGGGGAAAATTTGTGGCTACCTGAATCAGATATGAGGAGAAAGCTATCAAACGATTGGAGGAAGCAGGAGTAGCTTTATTTCTATTTTAAAAAGAGGCGGAGCTATATTTTCTTTGCGGACTTTCAGCAAATATACCAATGCATTACACGTCTCGTCTTTCTGCAGCGTTCTAACCGCGCTATATTTACTGTGTTGCAAATATACACCAAGTTGAATCATACAAATTAAATCTGGGAAAAATGTGTGGCTACCTGAATCTGATATGAGGAGAAAGCTATCTTACGATTGAAGGAAGCAGAAGTAGCTTTACTTCTATTTTTAAAAGATGCGGAGCTATATTTTCTTTGCGGATTTTCAGCAAGTATACCTATGCATTACACGTCTCGTCTTTGTGCTGCGTTCTTCCCGAGCTATGTTTACTGTGTTGCAAATATACACCAAGTTGAATCATACAAATTAAATCTGGGGAAAATTTGTGGCTACCTGAATCTGATATGAGGAGAAAGCTATCATACAATTGAAGGAAGCAGGAGTAGATTTACTTCTATTTTAGAAAGAGGCGGAGCTATATTTTCATTGCGGACTTTCAGCAACTATACATATGCATTGCACGTCTCATCTTTGTTCTGCGTTATTCCCGCGCTATGTTTACTGTGTTGCAAATATACACCAAGTTGAATCATACAAACTAAATCTGGGGAAAATCTGTGGCTACCTGAATCTGATATGAGGAGAAAGCTATCATACGATTGAAGGAAGCAGGAGTAGCTTTACTTCTATATTAAAAAGAGGCGGAGCTATATTTTCATTGCGGACTTTCAGCAACTATACATATGCATTACACGTCTAGTCTTTGTGCTGCATTCTTGTCGCGCTATGTTTACTGTGTTGCAAATGTACACCAAGTTGAATCATACAAATTAAATCTGGGGAAAATTTGTGGCTACCTGAATCTGATATGAGGAGAAAGCTATCATATCATTTAAAAGCAGGAGTAGCTTTACTTCTATTTTAAAAAGAGGCAAAGCTATATTATCTTTGCGCACTTCCAGCAACTATACATATGCATTACACGTCTCGTCTTTGTGCTGCGGTCTTCCCGCGCTATGTTTACTGTGTTGCAAATATACACTACGTTGAATCATACAAATTAAATCTGGGGAAAATTTGTGGCTACCTGAATCCGGTATGAGGAGAAAGCGATCATATGATTGACGGAAGCAGGAGTAGCTTTACTTCTATTTGAAAAAGAGGCGGGGCTATATTGTCATTGAGGAATTTGAGCAGCTATACTTATGCATTACACGTCTCGTCTTTGTGCTGCGTTCTTCCCGCGCTATGTTTACTGTGTTGCCAATATACACCAAGTTGAATCTTACAAATTAAATCTGGGGAAAATTTGTGGCTACCTGCATCTGATATGAGGAGAAAGCTATCATATCATTTAAAAAAGCAGGAGTAGCTTTACTTCTATTTTAAAAAGAGGCAAAGCTATATTTTCTTTGCGGACTTTCAGCAACTATACATATGCATTACACGTCTCGTCTTTGTGCTGCGGTCTTCCCGCGCTATGTTTACTGTGTTGCAAATATACACCAAGTTGAATCATACAAATTAAATCTCGGGAAAATTTGTGGCTACCTGAATCTGATATAAGAAAGCGATCATACGATTGAAGGAAGCAGTAGCTTTACTTCTATAATAAAATGATGCGGATCTATATTTTCATTGCGGACTTTCAGCAGGTATACATAAGCATTACACGTCTCTTCTTTGTGCTGCGTTCTTCCAGCGCTATGTTTACTGTGTTGCAAATATACATCAAGTTGAATCATACAAACTAAATCTGGGTAAAATTTGTGGCTACCTGAATCTGATATGAGGAGAAAGCTATCATACTAATAAAGGAAGCAGGAGTAGCTTTACTTCCACTTTAAAGGGGCGGAGCTATATTTTCTTTGCGGACACTCAGCAACTATACATATGCATTACACGTCTCGTCTTTGTGCTGCGTTCTTCCGGGCTATCTTTACAGTGTTGCAAATATACACCAAGTTGATTCAAACAAATTAAATTTGGGGAAAATTTGTGGCTACCTGAATCTGATATGAGGAGAAAGCTATTATACGATTGGAGGAAGCAGGAGTAGCTTTACTTCCATTTTAAAAATAGGCGGAGCTATATTTTCTTTGCAGACTTTCAGCAGCTATACCTATGCATTACACGTCTCGTCTTTGTGCTGCGTTCTTCCCGCGCTATGTTTACTGTGTTGCAAATATACACCAAGTTTATTCATACAATTTAAATTTGGGGAAAATTTGTGGCTACCTGAATCTGATATGAGGAGAAAGCCATCATAGTATTGAAGAAAGCAGGAGTTGTTTACTTCTATATTAAAAAGAGGCGGAGCTATATTTTCTTTGCGGACTTTCAGCAACTATACATATGCATTACACGTCTTGTCTTTGTGCTGCATTCTTCGCGCGCTATGTTTACTGTGCTGCAAATATACACCAAGTTGAATCTTACAAATTAAATCTGGGGAAAATTTGTGGCTACCTGAATCTGATATGAGGAGAAAGCTATCATATCTACTATCATATCTACATAACTACTTCAATCAACAATGTCCTGACTAGACAAGAAAAACTTGAAAAAAATGTAGCTAGCTTACATGAACGAATAAGTGGCATAGAAACTCAAATGGCTTCTCTTGGTACATTGAAGACAGAGGTAAATGGCCTGAAATCAACTATAGCTGAACTAGAACAAAATGTTTCCAGCCTCTTGAATAAGGTTGATGAGTTAGAAAACCGGAGTCGAAGGAATAATCTGATAATTTATGGCGTTAAAGAAGAGAGCACTGAAACATTTAATGATCTTAACAAGAAGATAAAAGAAAGTGTGTTTCTTGAAAAGCTTGATTTAACCATTAGTGGAATTGAACGCTGTCATAGGCTGGGAAAGAAGAAAGATGGTGATCGTCCAGTAATTGTGAAATTTTTAGACTACCGTGAAAAAGTATCGATAATGAAAGCCTGTCCCAAACTCAAGGGCTCTGAAATATCGATTTCAGAGGATTTTTCTCTTGGCGTTCGTCAGATAAGGCAAAAACTATGGGAAAGCTCTGCAGAGGAAAGGTCGAACGGTGCGAAGGTCAAGTTATTGTTCGATAAATTAAGTGTGAACGGGACTTTATTTGCCTGGGACAAAACTAAAAACAAGCGTTACAGGATTACCAAGCACACCTGACAGAACAAAACTAAAAAAGGTTGTTTTCGAGTTTTAAATACTAACTGTCGCAGTGTTGTTAATAAAGTCGTTGAGTTGGAAGGTCTTTTACTTACGCATGACCCTGATGTAGTAGTGCTAACTGAGACGTGGTTAAGTGAAGATATATATGACAGTGAATTTGTTCCAAATAACTACCAGGTCTTTCGAAAAGATCGTGACAGAAGAGGTGGGGGAGTTGCGATACTATACAAAGCATCTCTACAACTTATAAGATTACCTGATGTCACCGGAGTCGAGGGCATATTCTGCAAAGTTTATGCTGATAACATCAAGTATCTACTAGGCGCCATTTACAGGCCCCCTAACTCTCCTGTCCCTGTCTTGCACCATTTAAAAGAGTATATCCAGTGTCATGTAAAACCGGGAGACAGAATAATTATGACTGGTGATTTCAATTTCCCGAATATTGATTGGTGCACTTTTTCTTCACAGTCCTGTAATTTGATGGAAAACGAAATGCTGGACCTTGCCTTAAACTTTGATCTGCTGCAAGTTGTAAATGAGCCTACAAGAATACAGCACGGTTCGATGTCCATCCTAGATCTCTTCTTTTTAAGTGGCAACATTACGGAAAACATCTCTTGTGATGTTGCTACTGGTATATCAGATCATAAGGCAGTTTTATTGTCACTAAATGATATTTCTTTAAAGCATGAAGATGCTCTTCATTCCTTTCCAAATTTTTCACGAGCAGATAATGAGTCCATCATTGACATTCTTGACCTTCGTTATGACGATTTCCAAACGAATCCTTGCAGTATTAATGACTTGTGGCTCATCTTCAAGAACATGGTTCATGAATGTATCCGGTGTTTCGTGCCGAAGATATCTAAGCAGTCTTGTAGCCGCAACCCTTGGATCAGCAGAGAGACGCTGCACTTGCAACGTCGACTAAAACGTCTTAAAAAGCGAGCGAGATCAGCCACCCCTTCCATAGTCCTTGTTATTGAGGAGGTGTCACAACAATTAAAAGATCAGACTTTGCTTGACAAAGAAAGATATTTTGGTGTCCAACTCCCATCATTTATTAAAAAATCTCCTGAAAAATTCTGGAGGACGATTACCCCGAGTTCACGCAGTGCCGACATGGTTGTAATAGATGGAAAATGTATTTGCGATGATAATGCAGCCTGTGTAGCCTTTAATAACCACTTTAAAACTGTTTTTACTGCAGACAATGGTCATCTCCCATCTTTCAGTCTGTCTTTACCCCCTATACCTGATGTTACCATATCTGAAAATGGAGTGTTCAATTTACTTCTAAATCTTGATGTTAAGAAATCGTTTGGCCCAGACGACATCCCAAATGCCTTTCTGAAGCAGTACGCGCAATGGTGCTCCAAGTATTTATGTGTCATTTTTAGAAGGTCTATAGAGGAAGGCGCCCTACCCGATGACTGGCGAGTTGCCAGAGTTAAACCTTTACATAAAACTGGTGACAAAACACAGGTGCAGAACTATCGCCCTATTTCACTTACTTCCACAGCGTGTAAGATACTTGAGCACATTATTCATAAACATTTATCTACCTTTCTTGAAGAACATAACGTAATATCGAAAGCTCAACATGGTTTCAGGAAAGGATATTCGACATGTACACAGCTAATACAAACAATTCATGATTTTGCAGAAGCCATAAACGAAGGAAAACAAACTGACGTAATATTTTTAGATTTCCGCAAGGCCTTTGATACGGTTTCTCATAACAAGCTAATATATAAATTGAGTTCTGTAATAAAAAACGATAAACTAATAACCTGGATTAAGGCTTACCTGACAAACAGGCGCCAGTTTGTTACACTAAATGGTGCCCTCTCACATTGCATTCCAGTTGAATCGGGAGTTCCTCAAGGATCTGTGCTTGGACCGCTTTTGTTTATTATTTATATTAATGATATCGTCCAAGATCTCTCTGTTAATGTTAAGTTATATGCCGATGATTGTGTCCTCTATGAACGAATTAACTCAAGTGAAGATCAAATCAGGCTAAATAATGACTTTCGGAAGGTAATGCGCTGGTGTGATAGGTGGCAAATGGTGATAAATTTTGATAAAACAGTATATATGAGAATAACGCTTAAAAGGAATCCTCTTCTCTACCAGTATGGTACTTCCGATAGTGCACTCTCAGAGGTAACATGCTACAAATATCTCGGCCTATGGATTTCCAATAATCTTTCCTGGAACAAACATATTGATACAATCTCGGCAAATGCTCTGCGCAAAATATTCTTCTTGAGGCGTGCACTACGGTTCGCTACTCCTGAAACGCGTTTCCTTGCGTATAACACTATTGTGCGGCCAATCTTAGAATATGCCGTAATGATCTGGGACCCATATACCAAGATTAACATTAACAAATTAGAAAGGATTCAAAAGAAAGCAGTAAGATTTATTTATAATTCCTATGGTCGCACTTCTATCACTAATCTTATTAAAAAGAGTGGCTTACCATCCGTTACTGATAGAAACCGTATCTGTCGTTTGAAATTCTTTTTCCAGTTAATTCACGGGCAATACAACATTGACATCTCGAAAATTGTTAGTTACTCTAGTGGTTATGCAACACGCCTGAGACATTCTCTTTCCGTAAAACCTTTATCCACAAGAACAAACTGCTACAAATATTCCTATTTTCCTAGAACTATTACCGAATGGAACAACCTTGCTGGTCATATAGTCGAAGAGAATAATTTGTCCCATTTTGAGGCGCTGCTGCAACAAGTGACGAAATTTTGAATGTTCGGTTGATGAGCAATTTGTTGAGATTTACTTAATTATATGCTTGGCTCTATGACTGCAGTATATATATTCTGAGGTTGTGAAAAGATACAGTACAGTGTGATGTACTAATTTCGTTGCTGTGACGCCTTGTCTGCTGTATTTCCTTTTTTTTGTCCTTTGGTGTTACACAAATTATGTACCCACCTGCGATGGTCTTGTTGTTATAAGACCGCAGTATTTATAAATAAATAAATAAAATTATAAATAAAAAAAAGCAGGAGTAGCTTTACTTCTATTTTAAAAAGAGGCAAAGCTATATTATTTTTGCGGACTTTGAGCAACTATACTTATGCATTACACGTCTCGTCTTTGTGCTGCGTTCTTCCCGCGCTATGTTTACTGTGTTGCCAATATACATCAAGTTGAATCTTACAAATTACATCTGGGGACAATTTGTGGCTACGTGAATCTGATATGAGCAGAAAGCTATCATACGAATGAAGGAAGCAGGAGTAGCTTTACTTCTATTTTAAAAGGAGACGGAGGTATATTTCCTTTGCGGACTTTCAGCAAGTATACATATGCATTACACGTCTCGTCTTTGTGCTGCGTTCTTCCCGCGCTATGTTTACTGTGTTGCAAATATACACCAAGTTGAATCATACAATATAAATCTGGGGAAAATTTGTGGCTACCTGAATCTGATATGAGGAGAAAGCTATCATACGATTTAAAAAAGCAGGAGTAGCTTTACATCTATTTTAAAAAGAGGCAAAGCTATATTTTCTTTGCGGACTTTCAGCAACTATACATATGCATTACACGTCTCGTCTTTGTGCTGCGGTCTTCCCTCGCTAAGTTTACTGTGTTGCAAATATACACCAAGTGGAATCATACAAATTAAATCTGGGGAAAATTTGTGGCTACCTGAATCTGATATGAGGAGAAAGCTATCATACGACTGAAGGAAGCAGGAGTAGCTTTACTTCTATTTTAAAAAGAGGCGGAGCTATATTTTCTTTGCGGTCTTTTAGCAACTATGCATATGCATTACACGTCTCGTCTTTGTGCTGCGTTCTTCCCGCGCTATGTTTACTGTGTTGCAAATATACACGAAGTTGTATCATACAAAGTAAATCTGGGGAAAATTTGTGGCTACCTGAATCTGATACGAGGAGAAAGGTATCATACGATTTAAAAAAGCAGGAGTAGCTTTACTTCTATTTCAAAAAGAGGCGGAGCTATATTTTCTTTGCGGACTTTCAGCAACTATAAATATGCATTACACGTCTCGTCTTTGTGCTGC
Source organism: Amblyomma americanum (assembly GCF_052857255.1). NCBI lineage: Eukaryota > Metazoa > Arthropoda > Arachnida > Ixodida > Ixodidae > Amblyomma > Amblyomma americanum. Next base: position 131,531,533 of record NC_135507.1, read on the forward strand.
GTTCTTCCGGGCTATGTTTACTGTGTTGCAAATATACACCAAGTTGATTCATACAAAAATAAATCTGGGGAAATTTTGTGGCTACCTGAATCTGATATGAGGAGAAAGCTTTCATACGATTGGAGGAAGCAGCAGTAGCTCTACTTCTATTTTAAAAAGAGGCGGAGCTATATTTTCTTTGCGGACATTCAGCAAATATACTTATGCATTCAACTTCTCGTCTTTGTGCTGCGTTCTTCCCGCGCTATGTTTACTTGTTGCAAATATACACCAAGTTGAATCATACAAATTAAATCTGGGGAAAATATGTGGCTACCCGAATATGATGTAAGGTGAAAGCTGTCATACGATTGAAGGAAGCAGGAGTAGCTTTACTTCTATTTTAAAAAGAGGCGGAGCTATATGTTCTTTGCGGTCTTTCAGCAACTAATCCTATGCATTAAATGTCTCGTCTTTGTGCGGCGTTCTTCCTGCGCTATGTTTGCTGTGTTGCAAATATACATGAAGTTGAATCATACAAACTAAATCTGGGGAAAATTTGTGGCTACATGAATCTGATATGAGGAGAAAGCTATCATACGAATGAAGGAAGCAGGAGTGGCTTTACTTCAATTTTAAAAAGAGACGGAGGTATATTTCCTTTGCGGACTTTCAGCAAGTATACATATGCATTACACGTCTCGTCTTTGTGCTGCGTTCTTCCCGCGCTATGTTTACTGTGTTGCAAATATACACCAAGTTGAATCATACAAATTAAATCTGGGGAAAATTTGTGGCTACCTGAATCTGATATGAGGAGAAAGCTATCATACGATTTAAAAAAGCAGGAGTAGCTTTACATGTATTTTAAAAAGAGGCAAAGCTATATTTTCTTTGCGGACTTTCAGCAACTATACATATGCATTACACGTCTCGTCTTTGTGCTGCAGTCTTCCCTCGCTAAGTTTACTGTGTTGCAAATATACACCAAGTGGAATCATACAAATTAAATCTGGGGACAATTTGTGGCTACCTGAATCTGATATGAGGAGAAAGCTATCATACGACTGAAGGAAGCAGGAGTAGCTTTACTTCTATTTTAAAAAGAGGCGCAGCTATATTTTCTTTGCGGTCTTTTAGCAACTATGCATATGCATTACACGTCTCGTCTTGGTGCTGCGTTCTTCCCGCGCTATGTTTGCTGTGTTGCAAATAATACACGAAGTTGAATCATACAAAGTAAATCTGGGGAAAATTTGTGGCTACGTGAATCTGATATGAGGAGAAAGCTATCATACGACTGAAGGAAGCAGGAGTAGCTTTACTTCTATTTTAAAAAGAGACAGAGGTATATTTCTTTTGCGGACTTTCAGCAAGTATACATATGCATTACACGTCTCGTCTTTGTGCTGCGTTCTTCCCGCGCTATGAATACTGTGTTGCAAATATACACCAAGTTGAATCATACAAATTAAATCTGGGGAAAATTTGTGGCTACCTGAATTTGATATGAGGAGAAAGCTATCATACGATTTAAAAAAGCAGGAGTAGCTTTACATCTATTTTAAAAAGAGGCAAAGCTATATTTTCTTTGCGGACTTTCAGCAACTATACATATGCATTACACGTCTCGTCTTTGTGCTGCGGTCTTCCCTCGCTAAGTTTACTGTGTTGCAAATATACACCAAGTGGAATCATACAAATTAAATCTGGGGACAATTTGTGGCTACCTGAATCTGATATGAGGAGAAAGCTATCATACGAATGAAGGAAGCAGGAGTAGCTTTACTTCAATTTTAAAAAGAGACGGAGGTATATTTCCTTTGCGGACTTTCAGCAAGTATACATATGCATTACACGTCTCGTCTTTGTGCTGCGTTCTTCCCGCGCTATGTTTACTGTGTTGCAAATATACACCAAGTTGAATCATACAAATTAAATCTGGGGAAAATTTGTGGCTACCTGAATCGGATATGAGGAGAAAGCTATCATACGATTTAAAAAAGCAGGAGTAGCTTTACATCTATTTTAAAAAGAGGCAAAGCTATATTTTCTTTGCGGACTTTCAGCAACTATACATATGCATTACACGTCTCGTCTTTGTGCTGCGGTCTTCCCTCGCTAAGTTTACTGTGTTGCAAATATACACCAAGTGGAATCATACAAATTAAATCTGGGGACAATTTGTGGCTACCTGAATCTGATATGAGGAGAAAGCTATCATACGACTGAAGGAAGCAGAAGTAGCTTTACTTCTATTTTAAAAAGAGGCGGAGCTATATTTTCTTTGCGGTCTTTTAGCAACTATGCATATGCATTACACGTCTCGTCTTTGTGCTGCGTTCTTCCCGCGCTATGTTTGCTGTGTTGCAAATAATACACGAAGTTGAATCATACAAAGTAAATCTGGGGAAAATTTGTGGCTACGTGAATCTGATATGAGGAGAAAGCTATCATACGACTGAAGGAAGCAGGAGTAGCTTTACTTCTATTTTAAAAAGAGACAGAGGTATATTTCTTTTGCGGACTTTCAGCAAGTATACATATGCATTACACGTCTCGTCTTTGTGCTGCGTTCTTCCCGCGCAATGTTTACTGTGTTGCAAATATACACCAAGTTGAATCATACAAATTAAATCTGGGGAAAATTTGTGGCTACCTGAATTTGATATGAGGAGAAAGCTATCATACGATTTAAAAAAGCAGGAGTAGCTTTACATCTATTTTAAAAAGAGGCAAAGCTATATTTTCTTTCCGGACTTTCAGCAACTATACATATGCATTACATGTCTTGTCTTTGCGCTGCGTTCTTCCCGCGCTATGTTTGCTGTGTTGCAAATATACACGAAGTTGAATCATACAAAGTAAATCTGGGGAAAATTTGTGGCTACCTGAATCTGATATGAGGAGAAAGCTATCATACGACTGAAGGAAGCAGGAGTAGCTTTACTTCTATTTTAAAAAGAGGCGGAGTTATATTTTCTTTGCGGTCTTTCAGCAACTATGCATATGCATTACACGTCTCGTCTTTGTGCTGCGTTCTTCCGGGCTATGTTTACTGTGTTGCAAATATACACCAAGTTGATTCATACAAAAATAAATCTGGGGAAATTTTGTGCTACCTGAATCTGATATGAGGAAAAAGCTATCATACGATTGGAGGAAGCAGCAGTAGCTTTACTTCTATTTTAAAAAGAGGCGGAGCTATATTTTCTTTGCGGACATTCAGCAAATATACTTATGCATTCAACGTCTCGTCTTTGTGCTGCGTTCTTCCCGCGCTATGTTGACTGTGTTGCAAATATACACCAAGTTGAATCATACAAATTAAATCTGGGGAAAATATGTGGCTACCCGAATATGATGTAAGGTGAAAGCTGTCATACGATTGAAGGAAGCAGGAGTAGCTTTACTTGTATTTTAAAAAAACGCGGAGCTATATTTTCTTTCCGGACTTTCAGCAACTATGCATATGCATTACACGTCTCGTCTTTGTCTTGCGTTCTTCCCGCGCTATGTTTACTGTGTTGCAAATATACACCAAGTTGAATCATACAAATTAAATCTGGGGAAAATTTAAGGCTTCCTGAATCTGATATGAGGAGAAAGGTATCATACGATTTAAAAAAGCAGGAGTAGCTTTACCTCTATTTTAAAAAGAGGCGGAGCTATATTTTCTTTGCGGACTTTCAGCAACTATAAATATGCATTACACGTCTCGTCTTTGTGCTGCGGTCTTCCCGCGCTATGTTTACTGTCTTGCAAATATACACCAAGTTGAATCATACAAACTAAATCTGGAGAAAATTTGTGGCTACCTGAATCTGATATGAGGAGAAAGCTATCATACGATTGAAGGAAGCAGGAGTAGCTTTAGTTCTATATTAAAAAGAGGCGGAGCTATATTTTCATTGCGGACTTTCAGCAACTATACATATGCATTACACGTCTAGTCGTTGTGCTGCATTCTTCTCGCGCTATGTTTACTGTGTTGCAAATGTACACCAAGTTGAATCATACAAATTAAATCTAAGGAAAATATGGGGCTACCTGAATCTGATATAAGGAGAAAGCTATCATACGATTGAAGGAAGCAGGAGTAGCTTTACTTCTATATTAAAAAGAGGCGGAGCTATATTTTCATTGCGGATTTTCAGCAGGTATACATATGCATTACACGTCTCTTCTTTGTGCTGCGTTCTTCCAGCGCTATGTTTACTGTGTTGCAAATATACATCAAGTTGAATCATACAAACTAAATCTGGGGAAAATTTGTGGCTACCTGAATCTGATATGAGGAGAAAGCGATCATACTATTGAAGGAAGCAGGAGTAGCTTTACTTGCATATTAAAGGGGCGGAGCTATATTTTATTTGCGGACTTTCAGCAACTATACATATGCATTACACGTCTCGTCTTTGTGCTGCGTTCTTCCGGGCTATCTTTGCAGTGTTGCAAATATACACCAAGTTGATTCATTCAAATTAAATCTGGGGAAAATTTGTGGCTACCTGAATCTGATATGAGGAGAAAGCTATCATACGATTGGAGGAAGCAGGAGTAGCTCTACTTCTATATTAAAAAGAGGCGGAGCTATATTTTCTTTGCGGTCTTTCACCAACTATACCTATGCATTACACGTCTCGTCTTTGTGCTGCGTTCTTCCAGCGCTATGTTTACTGTGTTGCAAATATACACCAAGTTGAATCATACAAATTAAATCTGGGGAAAATATGTGGCTACCCGAATATGATGTAAGGTGAAAGCTGTCATACGATTGGAGGAAGCAGCAGTAGCTCTACTTCTATTTTAAAAAGAGGCGGAGCTATATTTTTTTTGCGGACATTCAGCAAATATACTTATGCATTCAACGTCTCGTCTTTGTGCTGCGTTCTTCCCGCGCTATGTTTACTGTGTTGCAAATATACACCAAGTTGAATCATACAAATTAAATCTGGGGAAAATATGTGGCTACCCGAATATGATGTAAGGTGAAAGCTGTCATACGATTGAAGGAAGCAGGAGTAGCTTTACTTCTATTTTAAAAAGAGGCGGAGCTATATGTTCTTTGCGGTCTTTCAGCAACTAATCCTATGCATTAAATGTCTCGTCTTTGTGCGGCGTTCTTCCTGCGCTATGTTTGCTGTGTTGCAAATATACATGAAGTTGAATCATACAAACTAAATCTGGGGAAAATTTGTGGCTACATGAATCTGATATGAGGAGAAAGCTATCATACGAATGAAGGAAGCAGGAGTAGCTTTACTTCAATTTTAAAAAGAGACGGAGGTATATTTCCTTTGCGGACTTTCAGCAAGTATACATATGCATTACACGTCTCGTCTTTGTGCTGCGTTCTTCCCGCGCTATGTTTACTGTGTTGCAAATATACACCAAGTTGAATCATACAAATTAAATCTGGGGAAAATTTGTGGCTACCTGAATCTGATATGAGGAGAAAGCTATCATACGATTTAAAAAAGCAGGAGTAGCTTTACATCTATTTTAAAAAGAGGCAAAGCTATATTTTCTTTGCGGACTTTCAGCAACTATACATATGCATTACACGTCTCGTCTTTGTGCTGCGGTCTTCCCTCGCTAAGTTTACTCTGTTGCAAATATACACCAAGTGGATTCATACAAATTAAATCTGGGGGCAATTTGTGGCTACCTGAATCTGATATGAGGAGAAAGCTATCATACTATTGAAGGAAGCAGGAGTAGCTTTACTTCTATTTTAAAAAGAGGCGGAGCTATATTTTCTTTGCGGTCTTTTAGCAACTATGCATATGCATTACACGTCTCGTCTTTGTGCTGCGTTCTTCCCGCGCTATGTTTGCTGTGTTGCAAATAATACACGAAGTTGAATCATAACAAGTAAATCTGGGGAAAATTTGTGGCTAGGTGAATCTGATATGAGGAGAAAGCTATCATACGACTGAAGGAAGCAGGAGTAGCTTTACTTCTATTTTAAAAAGAGACAGAGGTATATTTCTTTTGCGGACTTTCAGCAAGTACACATATGCATTACACGTCTCGTCTTTGTGTTGCGTTCTTCCCGCGCTATGTTTACTGTGTTGCAAATATACACCAAGTTGAATCATACAAATTAAATCTGGGGAAAATTTGTGGCTACCTGAATCTTATATGAGGAGAAAGCTATCATACGATTTAAAAAAGCAGGAGTAGCTTTACATCTATTTTAAAAAGAGGCAAAGCTATATTTTCTTTGCGGACTTTCAGCAACTATACATATGCATTACACGTCTCGTCTTTGTGCTGCGGTCTTCCCTCGCTAAGTTTACTGTGTTGCAAATATACACCAAGTGGAATCATACAAAATAAATCTGGGGACAATTTGTGGCTACCTGAATCTGATATGAGGAGAAAGCTATCATACGAATGAAGGAAGCAGGAGTAGCTTTACTTTAATTTTAAAAAGAGACGGAGGTATATTTCCTTTGCGGACTTTCAGCAAGTATACATATGCATTACACGTCTCGTCTTTGTGCTGCGTTCTTCCCGCGCTATGTTTACTGTGTTGCAAATATACACCAAGTTGAATCATACAAATTAAATCTGGGGAAAATTTGTGGCTACCTGAATCTGATATGAGGAGAAAGCTATCATACGATTTAAAAAAGCAGGAGTAGCTTTACATCTATTTTAAAAAGAGGCAAAGCTATATTTTCTTTGCGGACTTTCAGCAACTATACATATGCATTACACGTCTCGTCTTTGTGCTGCGGTCTTCCCTCGCTAAGTTTACTGTGTTGCAAATATACACCAAGTGGAATCATACAAATTAAATCTGGGGACAATTTGTGGCTACCTGAATCTGATATGAGGAGAAAGCTATCATACGACTGAAGGCAGCGGGAGTAGCTTTACTTCTATTTTAAAAAGAGGCGGAGCTATATTTTCTTTGCGGTCTTTTAGCAACTATGCATATGCATTACACGTCTCGTCTTTGTGCTGCGTTCTTCCCGCGCTAAGTTTGCTGTGTTGCAAATAATACACGAAGTTGAATCATACAAAGTAAATCTGGGGAAAATTTGTGGCTACGTGAATTTGATATGAGGAGAAAGCTATCATACGATTTAAAAAAGCAGGAGTAGCTTTACATCTATTTTAAAAAGAGGCAAAGCTATATTTTCTTTCCGGACTTTCAGCAACTATACATATGCATTACATGTCTCGTCTTTGCGCTGCGTTCTTCCCGCGCTATGTTTGCTGTGTTGCAAATATACACGAAGTTGAATCATACAAAGTAAATCTGGGGAAAATTTGTGGCAACCTGAATCTGATATGAGGAGAAAGCTATCATACGACTGAAGGAAGCAGGAGTAGCTTTACTTCTATTTTAAAAAGAGGCGGAGTTATATTTTCTTTGCGGTCTTTCAGCAACTATGCATATGCATTACACGTCTCGTCTTTGTGCTGCGTTCTTCCGGGCTATGTTTACTGTGTTGCAAATATACACCAAGTTGATTCATACAAAAATAAATCTGGGGAAATTTTGTGCTACCTGAATCTGATATGAGGAAAAAGCTATCATACGATTGGAGGAAGCAGCAGTAGCTTTACTTCTATTTTAAAAAGAGGCGGAGCTATATTTTCTTTGCGGACATTCAGCAAATATACTTATGCATTCAACGTCTCGTCTTTGTGCTGCGTTCTTCCCGCGCTATGTTTACTGTGTTGCAAATATACACCAAGTTGAATCATACAAATTAAATCGGGAAAATATGTGGCTACCCGAATATGATGTAAGGTGAAAGCTGTCATACGATTGAAGGAAGCAGGAGTAGCTTTACTTCTATATTAAAAAGAGGCGGAGCTATATTTTCATTGCGGATTTTCAGCAGGTATACATATGCATTACACGTCTCGTCTTTGTCTTGCGTTCTTCCCGCGCTATGTTTACTGTGTTGCAAATATACACCAAGTTGAATCATACAAATTAAATCTGGGGAAAATTTGAGGCGACATGAATCTGATATGAGGAGAAAGCTATCATACGATTGGAGGAAGCAGAAGTAGCTTTACTTCTATATTAAAAAGAGGCGGAGCTATATTTTCTTTGCGGTCTTTCACCAATTATACCTATGCATTACACGTCTCGTCTTTGTGCTGCGTTCTTCCCGCGCTATGTTTACTGTGTTGCAAATATACACTAAGTTGAATCATACAAAATAAATCTGGGGAAAATTTGTGGCTACCTGAATCTGATATGAGGAGAAAGCTATCATACGATTTAAGAAAGCAGGAGTAGCTTTACATCTATTTTAAAAAGAGGCAAAGCTATATTTTCTTTGCGGACTTTCAGCAACTATACATATGCATTACACGTCTCGTCTTTGTGCTGCGGTCTTCCCTCGCTAAGTTTACTGTGTTGCAAATATACACCAAGTGGAATCATACAAATTAAATCTGGGGAAAATTTGTGGCTACCTGAATCTGATATGAGGAGAAAGCTATCATACGACTGAAGGAAGCAGGAGTAGCTTTACTTCTATTTTAAAAAGAGGCGGAGCTATATTTTCTTTGCGGTCTTTTAGCAACTATGCATATGCATTACACGTCTCGTCTTTGTGCTGCGTTCTTCCCGCGCTATGTTTGCTGTGTTGCAAATAATACACGAAGTTGAATCATACAAAGTAAATCTGGGGAAAATTTGTGGCTACGTGAATCTGATATGAGGAGAAAGCTATCATACGACTGAAGGAAGCAGGAGTAGCTTTACTTCTATTTTAAAAAGAGACGGAGGTATATTTCCTTTGCGGACTTTCATCAAGTATACATATGCATTACACGTCTCGTCTTTGTGCTGCGTTCTTCCCGCGCTATGTTTACTGTGTTGCAAATATACACCAAGTTGAATCATACAAATTAAATCTGGGGAAAATTTGTGGCTACCTGAATCTGATATGAGGAGAAAGCTATCATACGATTTAAAAAAGCAGGAGTAGCTTTACATCTATTTTAAAAAGAGGCAAAGCTATATTTTCTTTCCGGACTTTCAGCAACTATACATATGCATTACATGTCTCGTCTTTGCGCTGCGTTCTTCCCGCGCTATGTTTGCTGTGTTGCAAATATACACGAAGTTGAATCATACAAAGTAAATCTGGGGAAAATTTGTGGCAACCTGAATCTGATATGAGGAGAAAGCTATCATACGACTGAAGGAAGCAGGAGTAGCTTTACTTCTATTTTAAAAAGAGGCGGAGTTATATTTTCTTTGCGGTCTTTCAGCAACTATGCATATGCATTACACGTCTCGTCTTTGTGCTGCGTTCTTCCGGGCTATGTTTACTGTGTTGCAAATATACACCAAGTTGATTCATACAAAAATAAATCTGGGGAAATTTTGTGCTACCTGAATCTGATATGAGGAAAAAGCTATCATACGATTGGAGGAAGCAGCATTAGCTTTACTTCTATTTTAAAAAGAGGCGGAGCTATATTTTCTTTGCGGACATTCAGCAAATATACTTATGCATTCAACGTCTCGTCTTTGTGCTGCGTTCTTCCCGCGCTATGTTTACTGTGTTGCAAATATACACCAAGTTGAATCATACAAATTAAATCTGGGGAAAATATGTGGCTACCCGAATATGATGTAAGGTGAAAGCTGTCATACGATTGAAGGAAGCAGGAGTAGCTTTACTTCTATATTAAAAAGAGGCGGAGCTATATTTTCATTGCGGATTTTCAGCAGGTATACATATGCATTACACGTCTCGTCTTTGTCTTGCGTTCTTCCCGCGCTATGTTTACTGTGTTGCAAATATACACCAAGTTGAATCATACAAAATAAATCTGGGGAAAATTTGTGGCTACCTGAATCTGATATGAGGAGAAAGCTATCATACGATTTAAGAAAGCAGGAGTAGCTTTACATCTATTTTAAAAAGAGGCAAAGCTATATTTTCTTTTCGGACTTTCAGCAACTATACATATGCATTACACGTCTCGTCTTTGTGCTGCGGTCTTCCCTCGCTAAGTTTACTGTGTTGCAAATATACACCAAGTGGAATCATACAAATTAAATCTGGGGAAAATTTGTGGCTACCTGAATCTGATATGAGGAGAAAGCTATCATACGACTGAAGGAAGCAGGAGTAGCTTTACTTCTATTTTAAAAAGAGGCGGAGCTATATTTTCTTTGCGGTCTTTTAGCAACTATGCATATGCATTACACGTCTCGTCTTTGTGCTGCGTTCTTCCCGCGCTATGTTTGCTGTGTTGCAAATAATACACGAAGTTGAATCATACAAAGTAAATCTGGGGAAAATTTGTGGCTACGTGAATCTGATATGAGGAGAAAGCTATCATACGACTGAAGGAAGCAGGAGTAGCTTTACTTCTATTTTAAAAAGAGACGGAGGTATATTTCCTTTGCGGACTTTCATCAAGTATACATATGCATTACACGTCTCGTCTTTGTGCTGCGTTCTTCCCGCGCTATGTTTACTGTGTTGCAAATATACACCAAGTTGAATCATACAAATTAAATCTGGGGAAAATTTGTGGCTACCTGAATCTGATATGAGGAGAAAGCTATCATACGATTTAAAAAAGCAGGAGTAGCTTTACATCTATTTTAAAAAGAGGCAAAGCTATATTTTCTTTCCGGACTTTCAGCAACTATACATATGCATTACATGTCTCGTCTTTGCGCTGCGTTCTTCCTGCGCTATGTTTGCTGTGTTGCAAATATACACGAAGTTGAATCATACAAAGTAAATCTGGGGAAAATCTGTGGCTACCTGAATCTGATATGAGGAGAAAGCTATCATACGACTGAAGGAAGCAGGAGTAGCTTTACTTCTATTTTAAAAAGAGGCGGAGTTATATTTTCTTTGCGGTCTTTCAGCAACTATGCATATGCATTACACGTCTCGTCTTTGTGCTGCGTTCTTCCGGGCTATGTTTACTGTGTTGAAAATATACACCAAGTTGATTCATACAAAATTAAATCTGGGGAAAATTTGTGGCTACGTGAATCTGATATGAGGAGAAAGCTATCATACGACTGAAGGAAGCAGGAGTAGCTTTACTTCTATTTTAAAAAGAGACGGAGCTATATTTTCTTTGCAGACTTTCAGCAGCTATACCTATGCATTACACGTCTCGTCTTTGTGCTGCGTTCTTCCCGCGCTATGTTTACTGTGTTGCAAATATACACCAAGTTGAATCATACAAATTAAATTTGGGGAAAATTTGTGGCTACCTGAATCTGATATGAGGAGAAAGCCATCATAGGATTGAAGGAAGCAGGAGTAACTTTACTTCTATTTTAAAAAGAGGCGGAGCTATATTTTCTTAGCGGACTTTCAGCAGGTATACATATGCATTACACGTCTCTTCTTTGTGCTGCGTTCTGCCCGCGCTATGTTTACTGTGTTGCAAACATACACCAAGTTGAATCATACAAACTAAATCTGGGAAAAATTTGTGGCTACTTGAATCTGATATGAGGAGAAAGCTATCATACGATTTAAAAAAGCAGGAGTAGCTTTACATCTATTTTAAAAAGAGGCGGAGCTATATTTTCTTTGCGGACTTTCAGCAACTATACATATGCATTACACGTCTTGTCTTTGTGCTGCGTTCTTCCCGCGCTATGTTTGCTGTGTTGCAAATATACACGAAGTTGAATCATACAAAGTAAATCTGGGGAAAATTTGTGGCTACCTGAATCTGATATTAGGAGAAAGCTATCATACGACTGAAGGAAGCAGGAGTAGCTTTACTTCTATTTTAAAAAGAGGCGGAGTTATATTTTCTTTGCGGTCTTGCAGCAACTATGCATATGCATTACACGTCTCGTCTTTGTGCTGCGTTCTTCCGGGCTATGTTTACTGTGTTGAAAATATACACCAAGTTGATTCATACAAAAATAAATCTGGGGAAAATTTGTGGCTACGTGAATCTGATATGAGGAGAAAGCTATCATACGACTGAAGGAAGCAGGAGTAGCTTTACTTCTATTTTAAAAAGAGACGGAGGTATGTTTCCTTTGCGGACTTTCAGCAAGTATACATATGCATTACACGTCTCGTCTTTGTGCTGCGTTCTTCCCGCGCTATGTTTACTGTGTTGCAAATATACACCAAGTTGATTCAAACAAATTAAATCTGGGAAAAATTTGTGGCTACCTGAATCTGATATGAGGAGAAAGCTATCATACGATTGGAGGAAGCAGGAGTAGCTTTACTTCCATTTTAAATATAGGCGGAGCTATATTTTCTTTGCAGACTTTCAGCAGCTATACCTATGCATTACACGTCTCGTCTTTGTGCTGCGTTCTTCCCGCGCTATGTTTACTGTGTTGCAAATATACATCAAGTTGAATCATACAAATTAAATTTGGGGAAAATTTGTGGCTACCTGAATCTGATATGAGGAGAAAGCCATCATAGGATTGAAGGAAGCAGGAGTAACTTTACTTCTATTTTAAAAAGAGGCGGAGCTATATTTTCTTAGCGGACTTTCAGCAGGTATACATATGCATTACACGTCTCTTCTTTGTGCTGCGTTCTGCCCGCGCTATGTTTACTGTGTTGCAAACATACACCAAGTTGAATCATACAAACTAAATCTGGGGAAAATTTGTGGCTACCTGAATCTGATATGAGGAGAAAGCTATCATACGATTTAAAAAAGCAGGAGTAGCTTTACATCTATTTTAAAAAGAGGCAAAGCTATATTTTCATTGCGGACTTTCAGCAACTATACACATGCATTACACGTCTCGTCTTTGTGCTGCGTTCTTCCCGCGCTATGTTTACTGTGTTGCAAATATACCCCAAGTGGAATCATACAAATTAAACCTGGGGAAAATTTGTGGCTACCTGAATCTGATATGAGGAGAAAGCTATCATACGACTGAAGGAAGCAGGAGTAGCTTTACTTCTATTTTAAAACAGGCGGAGCTATATTTTCTTTGCGGTCTTTTAGCAACTATGCATATGCATTACACGTCTCGTCTTTGTGCTGCGTTCTTCCCGCGCTATGTTTACTGTGTTGCAAATATACACGAAGTTGAATCTTACAAAGTAAATCTGGGGAAAATTTGTGGCTACCTGAATCTGATATGAGGAGAAAGCTATCATACGACTGAAGGAAGCAGGAGTAGCTTTACTTCTATTTTAAAAAGAGGCGGAGTTATATTTTCTTTGCGGTCTTTCAGCAACTATGCATATGCATTACACGTCTCGTCTTTGTGCTGTGTTCTTCCGGGCTATGTTTACTGTGTTGCAAATATACACCAAGTTGATTCATACAAAAATAAATCTGGGGAAATTTTGTGGCTACCTGAATCTGATATGAGGAGAAAGCTATCATACGATTGGAGGAAGCAGCAGTAGCTCTACTTCTATTTTAAAAAGAGCCGGAGCTATATGTTCTTTGCGGTCTTTCAGCAACTAATCCTATGCATTAAATGTCTCGTCTTTGTGCGGCGTTCTTCCTGCGCTATGTTTGCTGTGTTGCAAATATACATGAAGTTGAATCATACAAACTAAATCTGGGGAAAATTTGTGGCTACATGAATAGGATATGAGGAGAAAGCTATCATACGAATGAAGGAAGCAGGAGTAGCTTTACTTCAATTTTAAAAAGAGACGGAGGTATATTTCTTTTGCGGACTTTCAGCAAGTATACATATGCATTACACGTCTCGTCTTTGTGCTGCGTTCTTCCCGCACTATGTTTACTGTGTTGCAAATATACACCAAGTTGCATCATACAAATTAAATCAGGGGAAAATTTGTGGCTACCTGAATCTGATATGAGGAGAAAGCTATCATACGATTTAAAAAAGCAGGAGTAGCTTTACATCTATTTTAAAAAGAGGCAAAGCTATATTTTCTTTGCGGACTTTAAGCAACTATACATATGCATTACACGTCTCGTCTTTGTGCTGCGGTCTTCCCTCGCTAAGTTTACTGTGTTGCAAATATACACCAAGTGGAATCATACAAATTAAATCTGGGGAAAATTTGTGGCTACCTGAATCTGATATGAGGAGAAAGCTATCATACGACTGAAGGAAGCAGGAGTAGCTTTACTTCTATTTTAAAAAGAGGCGGAGCTATATTTTCTTTGCGGTCTTTTAGCAACTATGCATATGCATTACACGTCTCGTCTTTGTGCTGCGTTCTTCCTGGCTCTGTTTACTGTGTTGCAAATATACACCAAGTTGATTCATACAAAAATAAATCTGGGGAAATTTTGTGGCTACCTGAATCTGATATGAGGAGAAAGCTATCATACGATTGGAGGAAGCAGCAGTAGCTTTACTTCTATTTTAAAAAGAGGCGGAGCTATATTTTCTTTGCGGACATTCAGCAAATATACTTATGCATTCAACGTCTCGTCTTTGTGCTGCGTTCTTCCCGCGCTATGTTTACTGTGTTGCAAATATACAACAAGTTGAATCATACAAATTAAATCTGGGGAAAATTTGAGGCTACCTGAATCTGATATGAGGAGAAAGGTATCATACGATTTAAAAAAGCAGGAGTAGCTTTACTTCTATTTTAAAAAAGAGGCGGAGCTATATTTTCTTTGCGGACTTTCAGCAACTATAAATATGCATTACACGTCTCGTCTTTGTGCTGCGGTCTTCCCGCGCTATGTTTACTGTGTTGCAAATATACACGAAGTTGAATCGTACAAAGTAAATCTGGGGAAAATTTGTGGCTACCTGAATCTGATATGAGGTGAAAGCTATCATACGATTGAAGGAAGCAGGAGTAGCTTTACTTCTATATTAAAAAGAGGCGGAGCTATATTTTCATTGCGGAATTTCAGCAACTATACATATGCATTACACGTCTAGTCTTTGTGCTGCATTCTTCTCCCGCTATGTTTACTGTGTTGCAAATGTACACCAAGTTGAATCATACAAATTAAATCTGGGGAAAATATGTGGCTACCTGAATCTGATATGAGGAGAAAGCTATCATACGATTGAAGGAAGCAGGAGTAGCTTTACTTCTATATTAAAAAGAGGCGGAGCTATATTTTCATTGCGGACTTTCAGCAGGTATACATATGCATTACACGTCTCTTCTTTGTGCTGCGTTCTTCCAGCGCTATGTTTACTGTGTTGCAAATATACATCAAGTTGAATCATACAAAAATAAATCTGGGGAAAATTTGTGGCTACCTGAATCTGATATGAGGAGAAAGCTATCATACGATTGGAGGAAGCAGCAGTAGCTTTACTTCTATTTTAAAAAGAGGCGGAGCTATATTTTCTTTGCGGACATTCAGCAAATATACTTATGCATTCAACGTCTCGTCTTTGTGCTGCGTTCTTCCCGCGCTATGTTTACTGTGTTGCAAATATACACCAAGTTGAATCATACAAATTAAATCTGGGGAAAATATGTGGCTACCCGAATATGATGTAAGGTGAAAGCTGTCATACGATTGAAGGAAGCAGGAGTAGCTTTACTTCTATATTAAAAAGAGGCGGAGCTATATTTTCATTGCGGATTTTCAGCAGGTATACATATGCATTACACGTCTCGTCTTTGTCTTGCGTTCTTCCCGCGCTATGTTTACTGTGTTGCAAATATACACCAAGTTGAATCATACAAATTAAATCTGGTGAAAATTTGAGGCGACATGAATCTGATATGAGGAGAAAGCTATCATACGATTGGAGGAAGCAGAAGTAGCTTTACTTCTATATTAAAAAGAGGCGGAGCTATATTTTCTTTGCGGTCTTTCACCAATTATACCTATGCATTACACGTCTCGTCTTTGTGCTGCGTTCTTCCCGCGCTATGTTTACTGTGTTGCAAATATACACCAAGTTGAATCATACAAAATAAATCTGGGGAAAATTTGTGGCTACCTGAATCTGATATGAGGAGAAAGCTATCATACGATTTAAGAAAGCAGGAGTAGCTTTACATCTATTTTAAAAAGAGGCAAAGCTATATTTTCTTTGCGGACTTTCAGCAACTATACATATGCATTACACGTCTCGTCTTTGTGCTGCGGTCTTCCCTCGCTAAGTTTACTGTGTTGCAAATATACACCAAGTGGAATCATACAAATTAAATCTGGGGAAAATTTGTGGCTACCTGAATCTGATATGAGGAGAAAGCTATCATACGACTGAAGGAAGCAGGAGTAGCTTTACTTCTATTTTAAAAAGAGGCGGAGCTATATTTTCTTTGCGGTCTTTTAGCAACTATGCATATGCATTACACGTCTCGTCTTTGTGCTGCGTTCTTCCCGCGCTATGTTTGCTGTGTTGCAAATAATACACGAAGTTGAATCATACAAAGTAAATCTGGCGAAAATTTGTGGCTACGTGAATCTGATATGAGGAGAAAGCTATCATACGACTGAAGGAAGCAGGAGTAGCTTTACTTCTATTTTAAAAAGAGACGGAGGTATATTTCCTTTGCGGACTTTCATCAAGTATACATATGCATTACACATCTCGTCTTTGTGCTGCGTTCTTCCCGCGCTATGTTTACTGTGTTGCAAATATACACCAAGTTGAATCATACAAATTAAATCTGGGGAAAATTTGTGGCTACCTGAATCTGATATGAGGAGAAAGCTATCATACGATTTAAAAAAGCAGGAGTAGCTTTACATCTATTTTAAAAAGAGGCAAAGCTATATTTTCTTTCCGGACTTTCAGCAACTATACATATGCATTACATGTCTCGTCTTTGCGCTGCGTTCTTCCTGCGCTATGTTTGCTGTGTTGCAAATATACACGAAGTTGAATCATACAAAGTAAATCTGGGGAAAATCTGTGGCTACCTGAATCTGATATGAGGAGAAAGCTATCATACGACTGAAGGAAGCAGGAGTAGCTTTACTTCTATTTTAAAAAGAGGCGGAGTTATATTTTCTTTGCGGTCTTTCAGCAACTATGCATATGCATTACACGTCTCGTCTTTGTGCTGCGTTCTTCCGGGCTATGTTTACTGTGTTGAAAATATACACCACGTTGATTCATACAAAATTAAATCTGGGGAAAATTTGTGGCTACGTGAATCTGATATGAGGAGAAAGCTATCATACGACTGAAGGAAGCAGGAGTAGCTTTACTTCTATTTTAAAAAGAGACGGAGGTATATTTCCTTTGCGGACTTTCAGCAAGTATACATATGCATTACACGTCTCGTCTTTGTGCTGCGTTCTTCCCGCGCTATGTTTACTGTGTTGCAAATATACACCAAGTTGATTCAAACAAAAATAAATCTGGGGAAAATTTGTGGCTACCTGAATCTGATATGAGGAGAAAGCTATCATACGATTGGAGGAAGCAGGAGTAGCTTTACTTCCATTTTAAAAATAGGCGGAGCTATATTTTCTTTGCAGACTTTCAGCAGCTATACCTATGCATTACACGTCTCGTCTTTGTGCTGCGTTCTTCCCGCGCTATGTTTACTGTGTTGCAAATATACACCAAGTTGAATCATACAAATTAAATTCGGGGAAAATTTGTGGCTACCTGAATCTGATATGAGGAGAAAGCCATCATAGGATTGAAGGAAGCAGGAGTAACTTTACTTCTATTTTAAAAAGAGGCGGAGCTATATTTTCTTAGCGGACTTTCAGCAGGTATACATATGCATTACACGTCTCTTCTTTGTGCTGCGTTCTGCCCGCGCTGTTTACTGTGTTGCAAACATACACCAAGTTGAATCATACAAACTAAATCTGGGAAAAATTTGTGGCTACTTGAATCTGATATGAGGAGAAAGCTATCATACGATTTAAAAAAGCAGGAGTAGCTTTACATCTATTTTAAAAAGAGGCGGAGCTATATTTTCTTTGCGGACTTTCAGCAACTATACATATGCATTACACGTCTTGTCTTTGTGCTGCGTTCTTCCCGCGCTATGTTTGCTGTGTTGCAAATATACACGAAGTTGAATCATACAAAGTAAATCTGGGGAAAATTTGTGGCTACCTGAATCTGATATTAGGAGAAAGCTATCATACGACTGAAGGAAGCAGGAGTAGCTTTACTTCTATTTTAAAAAGAGGCGGAGTTATATTTTCTTTGCGGTCTTGCAGCAACTATGCATATGCATTACACGTCTCGTCTTTGTGCTGCGTTCTTCCGGGCTATGTTTACTGTGTTGAAAATATACACCAAGTTGATTCATACAAAAATAAATCTGGGGAAAATTTGTGGCTACGTGAATCTGATATGAGGAGAAAGCTATCATACGACTGAAGGAAGCAGGAGTAGCTTTACTTCTATTTTAAAAAGAGACGGAGGTATGTTTCCTTTGCGGACTTTCAGCAAGTATACATATGCATTACACGTCTCGTCTTTGTGCTGCGTTCTTCCCGCGCTATGTTTACTGTGTTGCAAATATACACCAAGTTGATTCAAACAAATTAAATCTGGGAAAAATTTGTGGCTACCTGAATCTGATATGAGGAGAAAGCTATCATACGATTGGAGGAAGCAGGAGTAGCTTTACTTCCATTTTAATTATAGGCGGAGCTATATTTTCTTTGCAGACTTTCAGCAGCTATACCTATGCATTACACGTCTCGTCTTTGTGCTGCGTTCTTCCCGCGCTATGTTTACTGTGTTGCAAATATACATCAAGTTGAATCATACAAATTAAATTTGGGGAAAATTTGTGGCTACCTGAATCTGATATGAGGAGAAAGCCATCATAGGATTGAAGGAAGCAGGAGTAACTTTACTTCTATTTTAAAAAGAGGCGGAGCTATATTTTCTTAGCGGACTTTCAGCAGGTATACATATGCATTACACGTCTCTTCTTTGTGCTGCGTTCTGCCCGCGCTATGTTTACTGTGTTGCAAACATACACCAAGTTGAATCATACAAACTAAATCTGGGGAAAATTTGTGGCTACCTGAATCTGATATGAGGAGAAAGCTATCATACGATTTAAAAAAGCAGGAGTAGCTTTACATCTATTTTAAAAAGAGGCAAAGCTATATTTTCATTGCGGACTTTCAGCAACTATACACATGCATTACACGTCTCGTCTTTGTGCTGCGTTCTTCCCGCGCTATGTTTACTGTGTTGCAAATATACCCCAAGTGGAATCATACAAATTAAACCTGGGGAAAATTTGTGGCTACCTGAATCTGATATGAGGAGAAAGCTATCATACGACTGAAGGAAGCAGGAGTAGCTTTACTTCTATTTTAAAACAGGCGGAGCTATATTTTCTTTGCGGTCTTTTAGCAACTATGCATATGCATTACACGTCTCGTCTTTGTGCTGCGTTCTTCCCGCGCTATGTTTGCTGTGTTGCAAATAATACACGAAGTTGAATCATACAAAGTAAACCTGGGGAAAATTTGTGGCTACGTGAATCTGATATGAGGAGAAAGCTATCATACGACTGAAGGAAGCAGGAGTAGCTTTACTTCTATTTTAAAAAGAGACGGAGGTATATTTCCTTTGCGGACTTTCAGCAAGTATACATATGCATTACACGTCTCGTCTTTGTGCTGCGTTCTTCCCGCGCTATGTTTACTGTGTTGCAAATATACACGAAGTTGAATCATACAAAGTAAATCTGGGGAAAATTTGTGGCTACCTGAATCTGATATGAGGAGAAAGCTATCATACGACTGAAGGAAGCAGGAGTAGCTTTACTTCTATTTTAAAAAGAGGCGGAGTTATATTTTCTTTGCGGTATTTCAGCAACTATGCATATGCATTACACGTCTCGTCTTTGTGCTGTGTTCTTCCGGGCTATGTTTACTGTGTTGCAAATATACACCAAGTTGATTCATACAAAAATAAATCTGGGGAAATTTTGTGGCTACCTGAATCTGATATGAGGAGAAAGCTATCATACGATTGGAGGAAGCAGCAGTAGCTCTACTTCTATTTTAAAAAGAGCCGGAGCTATATTTTCTTTGCGGACATTCAGCAAATATACTTATGCATTCAACGTCTCGTCTTTGTGCTGCGTTCTTCCCGCGCTATGTTTACTGTGTTGCAAATATACACCAAGTTGAATCATACAAATTAAATCTGGGGAAAATTTGTGGCTACATGAATAGGATATGAGGAGAAAGCTATCATACGAATGAAGGAAGCAGGAGTAGCTTTACTTCAATTTTAAAAAGAGACGGAGGTATATTTCTTTTGCGGACTTTCAGCAAGTATACATATGCATTACACGTCTCGTCTTTGTGCTGCGTTCTTCCCGCACTATGTTTACTGTGTTGCAAATATACACCAAGTTGCATCATACAAATTAAATCAGGGGAAAATTTGTGGCTACCTGAATCTGATATGAGGAGAAAGCTATCATACGATTTAAAAAAGCAGGAGTAGCTTTACATCTATTTTAAAAAGAGGCAAAGCTATATTTTCTTTGCGGACTTTAAGCAACTATACATATGCATTACACGTCTCGTCTTTGTGCTGCGGTCTTCCCTCGCTAAGTTTACTGTGTTGCAAATATACACCAAGTGGAATCATACAAATTAAATCTGGGGAAAATTTGTGGCTACCTGAATCTGATATGAGGAGAAAGCTATCATACGACTGAAGGAAGCAGGAGTAGCTTTACTTCTATTTTAAAAAGAGGCGGAGCTATATTTTCTTTGCGGTCTTTTAGCAACTATGCATATGCATTACACGTCTCGTCTTTGTGCTGCGTTCTTCCTGGCTCTGTTTACTGTGTTGCAAATATACACCAAGTTGATTCATACAAAAATAAATCTGGGGAAATTTTGTGGCTACCTGAATCTGATATGAGGAGAAAGCTATCATACGATTGGAGGAAGCAGCAGTAGCTTTACTTCTATTTTAAAAAGAGGCGGAGCTATATTTTCTTTGCGGACATTCAGCAAATATACTTATGCATTCAACGTCTCGTCTTTGTGCTGCGTTCTTCCCGCGCTATGTTTACTGTGTTGCAAATATACAACAAGTTGAATCATACAAATTAAATCTGGGGAAAATTTGAGGCTACCTGAATCTGATATGAGGAGAAAGGTATCATACGATTTAAAAAAGCAGGAGTAGCTTTACTTCTATTTTAAAAAAGAGGCGGAGCTATATTTTCTTTGCGGACTTTCAGCAACTATAAATATGCATTACACGTCTCGTCTTTGTGCTGCGGTCTTCCCGCGCTATGTTTACTGTGTTGCAAATATACACGAAGTTGAATCGTACAAAGTAAATCTGGGGAAAATTTGTGGCTACCTGAATCTGATATGAGGTGAAAGCTATCATACGATTGAAGGAAGCAGGAGTAGCTTTACTTCTATATTAAAAAGAGGCGGAGCTATATTTTCATTGCGGAATTTCAGCAACTATACATATGCATTACACGTCTAGTCTTTGTGCTGCATTCTTCTCCCGCTATGTTTACTGTGTTGCAAATGTACACCAAGTTGAATCATACAAATTAAATCTGGGGAAAATATGTGGCTACCTGAATCTGATATGAGGAGAAAGCTATCATACGATTGAAGGAAGCAGGAGTAGCTTTACTTCTATATTAAAAAGAGGCGGAGCTATATTTTCATTGCGGACTTTCAGCAGGTATACATATGCATTACACGTCTCTTCTTTGTGCTGCGTTCTTCCAGCGCTATGTTTACTGTGTTGCAAATATACATCAAGTTGAATCATACAAACTAAATCTGGGGAAAATTTGTGGCTACCTGAATCTGATATGAGGAGAAAGCGATCATACTATTGAAGGAAGCAGGAGTAGCTTTACTTCTATTTTAAAAAGAGGCGGAGTTATATTTTCTTTGCGGTCTTTCAGCAACTATGCATATGCATTACACGTCTCGTCTTTGTGCTGCGTTCTTCCCGCGCTATGTTTACTGTGTTGCAAATATACACCAAGTTGATTCAAACAAATTAAATCTGGGAAAAATTTGTGGCTACCTGAATCTGATATGAGGAGAAAGCTATCATACGATTGGAGGAAGCAGGAGTAGCTTTACTTCCATTTTAAATATAGGCGGAGCTATATTTTCTTTGCAGACTTTCAGCAGCTATACCTATGCATTACACGTCTCGTCTTTGTGCTGCGTTCTTCCCGCGCTATGTTTACTGTGTTGCAAATATACATCAAGTTGAATCATACAAATTAAATTTGGGGAAAATTTGTGGCTACCTGAATCTGATATGAGGAGAAAGCCATCATAGGATTGAAGGAAGCAGGAGTAACTTTACTTCTATTTTAAAAAGAGGCGGAGCTATATTTTCTTAGCGGACTTTCAGCAGGTATACATATGCATTACACGTCTCTTCTTTGTGCTGCGTTCTGCCCGCGCTATGTTTACTGTGTTGCAAACATACACCAAGTTGAATCATACAAACTAAATCTGGGGAAAATTTGTGGCTACCTGAATCTGATATGAGGAGAAAGCTATCATACGATTTAAAAAAGCAGGAGTAGCTTTACATCTATTTTAAAAAGAGGCAAAGCTATATTTTCATTGCGGACTTTCAGCAACTATACACATGCATTACACGTCTCGTCTTTGTGCTGCGTTCTTCCCGCGCTATGTTTACTGTGTTGCAAATATACCCCAAGTGGAATCATACAAATTAAACCTGGGGAAAATTTGTGGGTACCTGAATCTGATATGAGGAGAAAGCTATCATACGACTGAAGGAAGCAGGAGTAGCTTTACTTCTATTTTAAAACAGGCGGAGCTATATTTTCTTTGCGGTCTTTTAGCAACTATGCATATGCATTACACGTCTCGTCTTTGTGCTGCGTTCTTCCCGCGCTATGTTTGCTGTGTTGCAAATAATACACGAAGTTGAATCATACAAAGTAAACCTGGGGAAAATTTGTGGCTACGTGAATCTGATATGAGGAGAAAGCTATCATACGACTGAAGGAAGCAGGAGTAGCTTTACTTCTATTTTAAAAAGAGACGGAGGTATATTTCCTTTGCGGACTTTCAGCAAGTATACATATGCATTACACGTCTCGTCTTTGTGCTGCGTTCTTCCCGCGCTATGTTTACTGTGTTGCAAATATACACGAAGTTGAATCATACAAAGTAAATCTGGGGAAAATTTGTGGCTACCTGAATCTGATATGAGGAGAAAGCTATCATACGACTGAAGGAAGCAGGAGTAGCTTTACTTCTATTTTAAAAAGAGGCGGAGTTATATTTTCTTTGCGGTCTTTCAGCAACTATGCATATGCATTACACGTCTCGTCTTTGTGCTGTGTTCTTCCGGGCTATGTTTACTGTGTTGCAAATATACACCAAGTTGATTCATACAAAAATAAATCTGGGGAAATTTTGTGGCTACCTGAATCTGATATGAGGAGAAAGCTATCATACGATTGGAGGAAGCAGCAGTAGCTCTACTTCTATTTTAAAAAGAGCCGGAGCTATATTTTCTTTGCGGACATTCAGCAAATATACTTATGCATTCAACGTCTCGTCTTTGTGCTGCGTTCTTCCCGCGCTATGTTTACTGTGTTGCAAATATACACCAAGTTGAATCATACAAATTAAATCTGGGGAAAATATGTGGCTACCCGAATATGATGTAAGGTGAAAGCTGTCATACGATTGAAGGAAGCAGGAGTAGCTTTACTTCTATTTTAAAAAGAGGCGGAGCTATATGTTCTTTGCGGTCTTTCAGCAACTAATCCTATGCATTAAATGTCTCGTCTTTGTGCGGCGTTCTTCCTGCGCTATGTTTGCTGTGTTGCAAATATACATGAAGTTGAATCATACAAACTAAATCTGGGGAAAATTTGTGGCTACATGAATAGGATATGAGGAGAAAGCTATCATACGAATGAAGGAAGCAGGAGTAGCTTTACTTCAATTTTAAAAAGAGACGGAGGTATATTTCTTTTGCGGACTTTCAGCAAGTATACATATGCATTACACGTCTCGTCTTTGTGCTGCGTTCTTCCCGCACTATGTTTACTGTGTTGCAAATATACACCAAGTTGCATCATACAAATTAAATCAGGGGAAAATTTGTGGCTACCTGAATCTGATATGAGGAGAAAGCTATCATACGATTTAAAAAAGCAGGAGTAGCTTTACATCTATTTTAAAAAGAGGCAAAGCTATATTTTCTTTGCGGACTTTAAGCAACTATACATATGCATTACACGTCTCGTCTTTGTGCTGCGGTCTTCCCTCGCTAAGTTTACTGTGTTGCAAATATACACCAAGTGGAATCATGCAAATTAAATCTGGGGAAAATTTGTGGCTACCTGAATCTGATATGAGGAGAAAGCTATCATACGACTGAAGGAAGCAGGAGTAGCTTTACTTCTATTTTAAAAAGAGGCGGAGCTATATTTTCTTTGCGGTCTTTTAGCAACTATGCATATGCATTACACGTCTCGTCTTTGTGCTGCGTTCTTCCTGGCTCTGTTTACTGTGTTGCAAATATACACCAAGTTGATTCATACAAAAATAAATCTGGGGAAATTTTGTGGCTACCTGAATCTGATATGAGGAGAAAGCTATCATACGATTGGAGGAAGCAGCAGTAGCTTTACTTCTATTTTAAAAAGAGGCGGAGCTATATTTTCTTTGCGGACATTCAGCAAATATACTTATGCATTCAACGTCTCGTCTTTGTGCTGCGTTCTTCCCGCGCTATGTTTACTGTGTTGCAAATATACAACAAGTTGAATCATACAAATTAAATCTGGGGAAAATTTGAGGCTACCTGAATCTGATATGAGGAGAAAGGTATCATACGATTTAAAAAAGCAGGAGTAGCTTTACTTCTATTTTAAAAAAGAGGCGGAGCTATATTTTCTTTGCGGACTTTCAGCAACTATAAATATGCATTACACGTCTCGTCTTTGTGCTGCGGTCTTCCCGCGCTATGTTTACTGTGTTGCAAATATACACGAAGTTGAATCGTACAAAGTAAATCTGGGGAAAATTTGTGGCTACCTGAATCTGATATGAGGTGAAAGCTATCATACGATTGAAGGAAGCAGGAGTAGCTTTACTTCTATATTAAAAAGAGGCGGAGCTATATTTTCATTGCGGAATTTCAGCAACTATACATATGCATTACACGTCTAGTCTTTGTGCTGCATTCTTCTCCCGCTATGTTTACTGTGTTGCAAATGTACACCAAGTTGAATCATACAAATTAAATCTGGGGAAAATATGTGGCTACCTGAATCTGATATGAGGAGAAAGCTATCATACGATTGAAGGAAGCAGGAGTAGCTTTACTTCTATATTAAAAAGAGGCGGAGCTATATTTTCATTGCGGACTTTCAGCAGGTATACATATGCATTACACGTCTCTTCTTTGTGCTGCGTTCTTCCAGCGCTATGTTTACTGTGTTGCAAATATACATCAAGTTGAATCATACAAACTAAATCTGGGGAAAATTTGTGGCTACCTGAATCTGATATGAGGAGAAAGCGATCATACTATTGAAGGAAGCAGGAGTAGCTTTACTTCTATTTTAAAAAGAGGCGGAGTTATATTTTCTTTGCGGTCTTTCAGCAACTATGCATATGCATTACACGTCTCGTCTTTGTGCTGCGTTCTTCCCGCGCTATGTTTACTGTGTTGCAAAAATACACCAAGTTGATTCAAACAAATTAAATCTGGGAAAAATTTGTGGCTACCTGAATCTGATATGAGGAGAAAGCTATCATACGATTGGAGGAAGCAGGAGTAGCTTTACTTCCATTTTAAATATAGGCGGAGCTATATTTTCTTTGCAGACTTTCAGCAGCTATACCTATGCATTACACGTCTCGTCTTTGTGCTGCGTTCTTCCCGCGCTATGTTTACTGTGTTGCAAATATACATCAAGTTGAATCATACAAATTAAATTTGGGGAAAATTTGTGGCTACCTGAATCTGATATGAGGAGAAAGCCATCATAGGATTGAAGGAAGCAGGAGTAACTTTACTTCTATTTTAAAAAGAGGCGGAGCTATATTTTCTTAGCGGACTTTCAGCAGGTATACATATGCATTACACGTCTCTTCTTTGTGCTGCGTTCTGCCCGCGCTATGTTTACTGTGTTGCAAACATACACCAAGTTGAATCATACAAACTAAATCTGGGGAAAATTTGTGGCTACCTGAATCTGATATGAGGAGAAAGCTATCATACGATTTAAAAAAGCAGGAGTAGCTTTACATCTATTTTAAAAAGAGGCAAAGCTATATTTTCATTGCGGACTTTCAGCAACTATACACATGCATTACACGTCTCGTCTTTGTGCTGCGTTCTTCCCGCGCTATGTTTACTGTGTTGCAAATATACCCCAAGTGGAATCATACAAATTAAACCTGGGGAAAATTTGTGGCTACCTGAATCTGATATGAGGAGAAAGCTATCATACGACTGAAGGAAGCAGGAGTAGCTTTACTTCTATTTTAAAACAGGCGGAGCTATATTTTCTTTGCGGTCTTTTAGCAACTATGCATATGCATTACACGTCTCGTCTTTGTGCTGCGTTCTTCCCGCGCTATGTTTGCTGTGTTGCAAATAATACACGAAGTTGAATCATACAAAGTAAACCTGGGGAAAATTTGTGGCTACGTGAATCTGATATGAGGAGAAAGCTATCATACGACTGAAGGAAGCAGGAGTAGCTTTACTTCTATTTTAAAAAGAGACGGAGGTATATTTCCTTTGCGGACTTTCAGCAAGTATACATATGCATTACACGTCTCGTCTTTGTGCTGCGTTCTTCCCGCGCTATGTTTACTGTGTTGCAAATATACACGAAGTTGAATCATACAAAGTAAATCTGGGGAAAATTTGTGGCTACCTGAATCTGATATGAGGAGAAAGCTATCATACGACTGAAGGAAGCAGGAGTAGCTTTACTTCTATTTTAAAAAGAGGCGGAGTTATATTTTCTTTGCGGTATTTCAGCAACTATGCATATGCATTACACGTCTCGTCTTTGTGCTGTGTTCTTCCGGGCTATGTTTACTGTGTTGCAAATATACACCAAGTTGATTCATACAAAAATAAATCTGGGGAAATTTTGTGGCTACCTGAATCTGATATGAGGAGAAAGCTATCATACGATTGGAGGAAGCAGCAGTAGCTCTACTTCTATTTTAAAAAGAGCCGGAGCTATATTTTCTTTGCGGACATTCAGCAAATATACTTATGCATTCAACGTCTCGTCTTTGTGCTGCGTTCTTCCCGCGCTATGTTTACTGTGTTGCAAATATACACCAAGTTGAATCATACAAATTAAATCTGGGGAAAATATGTGGCTACCCGAATATGATGTAAGGTGAAAGCTGTCATACGATTGAAGGAAGCAGGAGTAGCTTTACTTCTATTTTAAAAAGAGGCGGAGCTATATGTTCTTTGCGGTCTTTCAGCAACTAATCCTATGCATTAAATGTCTCGTCTTTGTGCGGCGTTCTTCCTGCGCTATGTTTGCTGTGTTGCAAATATACATGAAGTTGAATCATACAAACTAAATCTGGGGAAAATTTGTGGCTACATGAATAGGATATGAGGAGAAAGCTATCATACGAATGAAGGAAGCAGGAGTAGCTTTACTTCAATTTTAAAAAGAGACGGAGGTATATTTCTTTTGCGGACTTTCAGCAAGTATACATATGCATTACACGTCTCGTCTTTGTGCTGCGTTCTTCCCGCACTATGTTTACTGTGTTGCAAATATACACCAAGTTGCATCATACAAATTAAATCAGGGGAAAATTTGTGGCTACCTGAATCTGATATGAGGAGAAAGCTATCATACGATTTAAAAAAGCAGGAGTAGCTTTACATCTATTTTAAAAAGAGGCAAAGCTATATTTTCTTTGCGGACTTTAAGCAACTATACATATGCATTACACGTCTCGTCTTTGTGCTGCGGTCTTCCCTCGCTAAGTTTACTGTGTTGCAAATATACACCAAGTGGAATCATACAAATTTAATCTGGGGAAAATTTGTGGCTACCTGAATCTGATATGAGGAGAAAGCTATCATACGACTGAAGGAAGCAGGAGTAGCTTTACTTCTATTTTAAAAAGAGGCGGAGCTATATTTTCTTTGCGGTCTTTTAGCAACTATGCATATGCATTACACGTCTCGTCTTTGTGCTGCGTTCTTCCTGGCTCTGTTTACTGTGTTGCAAATATACACCAAGTTGATTCATACAAAAATAAATCTGGGGAAATTTTGTGGCTACCTGAATCTGATATGAGGAGAAAGCTATCATACGATTGGAGGAAGCAGCAGTAGCTTTACTTCTATTTTAAAAAGAGGCGGAGCTATATTTTCTTTGCGGACATTCAGCAAATATACTTATGCATTCAACGTCTCGTCTTTGTGCTGCGTTCTTCCCGCGCTATGTTTACTGTGTTGCAAATATACAACAAGTTGAATCATACAAATTAAATCTGGGGAAAATTTGAGGCTACCTGAATCTGATATGAGGAGAAAGGTATCATACGATTTAAAAAAGCAGGAGTAGCTTTACTTCTATTTTAAAAAAGAGGCGGAGCTATATTTTCTTTGCGGACTTTCAGCAACTATAAATATGCATTACACGTCTCGTCTTTGTGCTGCGGTCTTCCCGCGCTATGTTTACTGTGTTGCAAATATACACGAAGTTGAATCGTACAAAGTAAATCTGGGGAAAATTTGTGGCTACCTGAATCTGATATGAGGTGAAAGCTATCATACGATTGAAGGAAGCAGGAGTAGCTTTACTTCTATATTAAAAAGAGGCGGAGCTATATTTTCATTGCGGAATTTCAGCAACTATACATATGCATTACACGTCTAGTCTTTGTGCTGCATTCTTCTCCCGCTATGTTTACTGTGTTGCAAATGTACACCAAGTTGAATCATACAAATTAAATCTGGGGAAAATATGTGGCTACCTGAATCTGATATGAGGAGAAAGCTATCATACGATTGAAGGAAGCAGGAGTAGCTTTACTTCTATATTAAAAAGAGGCGGAGCTATATTTTCATTGCGGACTTTCAGCAGGTATACATATGCATTACACGTCTCTTCTTTGTGCTGCGTTCTTCCAGCGCTATGTTTACTGTGTTGCAAATATACATCAAGTTGAATCATACAAACTAAATCTGGGGAAAATTTGTGGCTACCTGAATCTGATATGAGGAGAAAGCGATCATACTATTGAAGGAAGCAGGAGTAGCTTTACTTCTATTTTAAAAAGAGGCGGAGTTATATTTTCTTTGCGGTCTTTCAGCAACTATGCATATGCATTACACGTCTCGTCTTTGTGCTGCGTTCTTCCGGGCTATGTTTACTGTGTTGCAAATATACACCAAGTTGATTCATACAAAAATAAATCTGGGGAAATTTTGTGGCTACCTGAATCTGATATGAGGAGAAAGCTATCATACGATTGGAGGAAGCAGCAGTAGCTTTACTTCTATTTTAAAAAGAGGCGGAGCTATATTTTCTTTGCGGACATTCAGCAAATATACTTATGCATTCAACGTCTCGTCTTTGTGCAGCGTTCTTCCCGCGCTATGTTTACTGTGTTGCAAATATACATCAAGTTGAATCATACAAATTAAATTTGGGGAAAATTTGTGGCTACCTGAATCTGATATGAGGAGAAAGCCATCATAGGATTGAAGGAAGCAGGAGTAGCTTTACTTCTATTTTAAAAAGAGGCGGAGCTATATTTTCTTAGCGGACTTTCAGCAGGTATACATATGCATTACACGTCTCTTCTTTGTGCTGCGGTCTTCCCGCGCTATGTTTACTGTGTTGCAAATATACACGAAGTTGAATCGTACAAAGTAAATCTGGGGAAAATTTGTGGCTACCTGAATCTGATATGAGGTGAAAGCTATCATACGATTGAAGGAAGCAGGAGTAGCTTTACTTCTATATTAAAAAGAGGCGGAGCTATATTTTCATTGCGGAATTTCAGCAACTATACATATGCATTACACGTCTAGTCTTTGTGCTGCATTCTTCTCCCGCTATGTTTACTGTGTTGCAAATGTACACCAAGTTGAATCATACAAATTAAATCTGGGGAAAATATGTGGCTACCTGAATCTGATATGAGGAGAAAGCTATCATACGATTGAAGGAAGCAGGAGTAGCTTTACTTCTATATTAAAAAGAGGCGGAGCTATATTTTCATTGCGGACTTTCAGCAGGTATACATATGCATTACACGTCTCTTCTTTGTGCTGCGTTCTTCCAGCGCTATGTTTACTGTGTTGCAAATATACATCAAGTTGAATCATACAAACTAAATCTGGGGAAAATTTGTGGCTACCTGAATCTGATATGAGGAGAAAGCGATCATACTATTGAAGGAAGCAGGAGTAGCTTTACTTCTATTTTAAAAAGAGGCGGAGTTATATTTTCTTTGCGGTCTTTCAGCAACTATGCATATGCATTACACGTCTCGTCTTTGTGCTGCGTTCTTCCCGCGCTATGTTTACTGTGTTGCAAAAATACACCAAGTTGATTCAAACAAATTAAATCTGGGAAAAATTTGTGGCTACCTGAATCTGATATGAGGAGAAAGCTATCATACGATTGGAGGAAGCAGGAGTAGCTTTACTTCCATTTTAAATATAGGCGGAGCTATATTTTCTTTGCAGACTTTCAGCAGCTATACCTATGCATTACACGTCTCGTCTTTGTGCTGCGTTCTTCCCGCGCTATGTTTACTGTGTTGCAAATATACATCAAGTTGAATCATACAAATTAAATTTGGGGAAAATTTGTGGCTACCTGAATCTGATATGAGGAGAAAGCCATCATAGGATTGAAGGAAGCAGGAGTAACTTTACTTCTATTTTAAAAAGAGGCGGAGCTATATTTTCTTAGCGGACTTTCAGCAGGTATACATATGCATTACACGTCTCGTCTTTGTGCTGCGTTCTTCCCGCGCTATGTTTACTGTGTTGCAAATATACCCCAAGTGGAATCATACAAATTAAACCTGGGGAAAATTTGTGGCTACCTGAATCTGATATGAGGAGAAAGCTATCATACGACTGAAGGAAGCAGGAGTAGCTTTACTTCTATTTTAAAACAGGCGGAGCTATATTTTCTTTGCGGTCTTTTAGCAACTATGCATATGCATTACACGTCTCGTCTTTGTGCTGCGTTCTTCCCGCGCTATGTTTGCTGTGTTGCAAATAATACACGAAGTTGAATCATACAAAGTAAACCTGGGGAAAATTTGTGGCTACGTGAATCTGATATGAGGAGAAAGCTATCATACGACTGAAGGAAGCAGGAGTAGCTTTACTTCTATTTTAAAAAGAGACGGAGGTATATTTCCTTTGCGGACTTTCAGCAAGTATACATATGCATTACACGTCTCGTCTTTGTGCTGCGTTCTTCCCGCGCTATGTTTACTGTGTTGCAAATATACACGAAGTTGAATCATACAAAGTAAATCTGGGGAAAATTTGTGGCTACCTGAATCTGATATGAGGAGAAAGCTATCATACGACTGAAGGAAGCAGGAGTAGCTTTACTTCTATTTTAAAAAGAGGCGGAGTTATATTTTCTTTGCGGTATTTCAGCAACTATGCATATGCATTACACGTCTCGTCTTTGTGCTGTGTTCTTCCGGGCTATGTTTACTGTGTTGCAAATATACACCAAGTTGATTCATACAAAAATAAATCTGGGGAAATTTTGTGGCTACCTGAATCTGATATGAGGAGAAAGCTATCATACGATTGGAGGAAGCAGCAGTAGCTCTACTTCTATTTTAAAAAGAGCCGGAGCTATATTTTCTTTGCGGACATTCAGCAAATATACTTATGCATTCAACGTCTCGTCTTTGTGCTGCGTTCTTCCCGCGCTATGTTTACTGTGTTGCAAATATACACCAAGTTGAATCATACAAATTAAATCTGGGGAAAATATGTGGCTACCCGAATATGATGTAAGGTGAAAGCTGTCATACGATTGAAGGAAGCAGGAGTAGCTTTACTTCTATTTTAAAAAGAGGCGGAGCTATATGTTCTTTGCGGTCTTTCAGCAACTAATCCTATGCATTAAATGTCTCGTCTTTGTGCGGCGTTCTTCCTGCGCTATGTTTGCTGTGTTGCAAATATACATGAAGTTGAATCATACAAACTAAATCTGGGGAAAATTTGTGGCTACATGAATAGGATATGAGGAGAAAGCTATCATACGAATGAAGGAAGCAGGAGTAGCTTTACTTCAATTTTAAAAAGAGACGGAGGTATATTTCTTTTGCGGACTTTCAGCAAGTATACATATGCATTACACGTCTCGTCTTTGTGCTGCGTTCTTCCCGCACTATGTTTACTGTGTTGCAAATATACACCAAGTTGCATCATACAAATTAAATCAGGGGAAAAATTGTGGCTACCTGAATCTGATATGAGGAGAAAGCTATCATACGATTTAAAAAAGCAGGAGTAGCTTTACATCTATTTTAAAAAGAGGCAAAGCTATATTTTCTTTGCGGACTTTAAGCAACTATACATATGCATTACACGTCTCGTCTTTGTGCTGCGGTCTTCCCTCGCTAAGTTTACTGTGTTGCAAATATACACCAAGTGGAATCATACAAATTTAATCTGGGGAAAATTTGTGGCTACCTGAATCTGATATGAGGAGAAAGCTATCATACGACTGAAGGAAGCAGGAGTAGCTTTACTTCTATTTTAAAAAGAGGCGGAGCTATATTTTCTTTGCGGTCTTTTAGCAACTATGCATATGCATTACACGTCTCGTCTTTGTGCTGCGTTCTTCCTGGCTCTGTTTACTGTGTTGCAAATATACACCAAGTTGATTCATACAAAAATAAATCTGGGGAAATTTTGTGGCTACCTGAATCTGATATGAGGAGAAAGCTATCATACGATTGGAGGAAGCAGCAGTAGCTTTACTTCTATTTTAAAAAGAGGCGGAGCTATATTTTCTTTGCGGACATTCAGCAAATATACTTATGCATTCAACGTCTCGTCTTTGTGCTGCGTTCTTCCCGCGCTATGTTTACTGTGTTGCAAATATACAACAAGTTGAATCATACAAATTAAATCTGGGGAAAATTTGAGGCTACCTGAATCTGATATGAGGAGAAAGGTATCATACGATTTAAAAAAGCAGGAGTAGCTTTACTTCTATTTTAAAAAAGAGGCGGAGCTATATTTTCTTTGCGGACTTTCAGCAACTATAAATATGCATTACACGTCTCGTCTTTGTGCTGCGGTCTTCCCGCGCTATGTTTACTGTGTTGCAAATATACACGAAGTTGAATCGTACAAAGTAAATCTGGGGAAAATTTGTGGCTACCTGAATCTGATATGAGGTGAAAGCTATCATACGATTGAAGGAAGCAGGAGTAGCTTTACTTCTATATTAAAAAGAGGCGGAGCTATATTTTCATTGCGGAATTTCAGCAACTATACATATGCATTACACGTCTAGTCTTTGTGCTGCATTCTTCTCCCGCTATGTTTACTGTGTTGCAAATGTACACCAAGTTGAATCATACAAATTAAATCTGGGGAAAATATGTGGCTACCTGAATCTGATATGAGGAGAAAGCTATCATACGATTGAAGGAAGCAGGAGTAGCTTTACTTCTATATTAAAAAGAGGCGGAGCTATATTTTCATTGCGGACTTTCAGCAGGTATACATATGCATTACACGTCTCTTCTTTGTGCTGCGTTCTTCCAGCGCTATGTTTACTGTGTTGCAAATATACATCAAGTTGAATCATACAAACTAAATCTGGGGAAAATTTGTGGCTACCTGAATCTGATATGAGGAGAAAGCGATCATACTATTGAAGGAAGCAGGAGTAGCTTTACTTCTATTTTAAAAAGAGGCGGAGTTATATTTTCTTTGCGGTCTTTCAGCAACTATGCATATGCATTACACGTCTCGTCTTTGTGCTGCGTTCTTCTGGGCTATGTTTACTGTGTTGCAAATATACACCAAGTTGATTCATACAAAAATAAATCTGGGGAAATTTTGTGGCTACCTGAATCTGATATGAGGAGAAAGCTATCATACGATTGGAGGAAGCAGCAGTAGCTTTACTTCTATTTTAAAAAGAGGCGGAGCTATATTTTCTTTGCGGACATTCAGCAAATATACTTATGCATTCAACGTCTCGTCTTTGTGCAGCGTTCTTCCCGCGCTATGTTTACTGTGTTGCAAATATGCACCAAGTTGAATCATACAAATTAAATCTGGGGAAAATATGTGGCTACCCGAATATGATGTAAGGTGAAAGCTGTCATACGATTGAAGGAAGCAGGAGTAGCTTTACTTGTATTTTAAAAAAAGGCGGAGCTATATTTTCTTTCCGGACTTTCAGCAACTATGCATATGCATTACACGTCTCGTCTTTGTGCTGCGGTCTTCCCGCGCTATGTTTACTGTGTTGCAAATATACACCAAGTTGAATCATACAAACTAAATCTGGGGAAAATTTGTGGCTGCCTGAATCCGATATGAGGAGAAAGCTATCATACGATTGAAGGAAGCAGGAGTAGCTTTACTTCTATATTAAAAAGAGGCGGAGCTATATTTTCATTGCGGACTTTCAGCGCCAATGCATATGCATTACACGTCTCTTCTTTGTGCTGCGTTCTTCCAGCACTATGTTTACTGTGTTGCAAATATACATCAAGTTGAATCATACAAACTAAATCTGGGGAAAATTTGAGGCTGCCTGAATCTGATATGAGGAGAAAGCGATCATACTATTGAAGGAAGCAGGAGTAGCTTTACTTGCATTTTAAAGGGGCGGAGCTATATTTTATTTGCGGACTTTCAGCAACTATACATATGCATTACACGTCTCGTCTTTGTGCTGCGTACTTCCGGGCTATCTTTGCAGTGTTGCAAATATACACCAAGTTGATTCATACAAATTAAATCTGGGGAAAATTTGTGGCTACCTGAATCTGATAAGAGGAGAAAGCTATCATACGATTGCAGGAAGCAGGAGTAGCTTTACTTCTATATTAAAAAGAGGCGGAGCTATATTTTATTTGCGGTCTTTCAGCACCAATGCATATGCATTACACGTCTCGTCTTTGTCTTGCGTTCTTCCCGCGCTATGTTTACTGTGTTGCAAATATACACCAAGTTGAATCATACAAATAAAATCTGGGGAAAATTTGAGGCTACCTGAATCTGATATGAGGAGAAAGCTATCATACGATTGGAGGAAGCAGGAGTAGCTTTACTTCTATATTAAAAAGAGGCGGAGCTATATTTTCTTTGCGGTCTTTCACCAATTATACCTATGCATTACACGTCTCGTCTTTGTGCTGCGTTCTTCCTGGCTCTGTTTACTGTGTTGCAAATATACACCAAGTTGATTCATACAAAAATAAATCTGGGGAAATTTTGTGGCTACCTGAATCTGATATGAGGAGAAAGCTATCATACGACTGAAGGAAGCAGGAGTAGCTTTACTTCTATTTTAAAAAGAGGCGGAGCTATATTTTCTTTGCGGTCTTTTAGCAACTATGCATATGCATTACACGTCTCGTCTTTGTGCTGCGTTCTTCCCGCGCTATGTTTGCTGTGTTGCAAATAATACACGAAGTTGAATCATACAAAGTAAATCTGGGGAAAATTTGTGGCTACGTGAATCTGATATGAGGAGAAAGCTATCATACGACTGAAGGAAGCAGGAGCAGCTTTACTTCTATTTTAAAAAGAGACGGAGGTATATTTCCTTTGCGGACTTTCAGCAAGTATACATATGCATTACACGTCTCGTCTTTGTGCTGCGTTCATCCCGCGCTATGTTTACTGTGTTGCAAATATACACCAAGTTGAATCATACAAATTAAATCTGGGGAAAATTTGTGGCTACCTGAATCTGATATGAGGAGAAAGCTATCATACGATCTAAAAAAGCAGGAGTAGCTTTACATCTATTTTAAAAAGAGGCAAAGCTATATTTTCTTTCCGGACTTTCAGCAACTATACATATGCATTACATGTCTCGTCTTTGCGCTGCGTTCTTCCCGCGCTATGTTTGCTGTGTTGCAAATATACACGAAGTTGAATCATACAAAGTAAATCTGGGGAAAATTTGTGGCTACCTGAATCTGATATGAGGAGAAAGCTATCATACGACTGAAGGAAGCAGGAGTAGCTTTACTTCTATTTTAAAAAGAGGCGGAGTTATATTTTCTTTGCGGTCTTTCAGCAACTATGCATATGCATTACACGTCTCGTCGTTGTGCTGCGTTCTTCCTGGCTATGTTTACTGTGTTGAAAATATACACCAAGTTGATTCATACAAAAATAAATCTGGGGAAATTTTTTGGCTACCTGAATCTGATATGAGGAGAAAGCTATCATACGATTGGAGGAAGCAGCAGTAGCTTTACTTCTATTTTAAAAAGAGGCGGAGCTATATTTTTTTTTGCGGACATTCAGCAAATATACTTATGCATTCAACGTCTCGTCTTTGTGCTGCGTTCTTCCCGCGCTATGTTTACTGTGTTGCAAATATACACAAAGTTGAATCATACAAATTAAATCTGGGAAAAATAAGTGGCTACCCGAATATGATGTAAGGAGAAAGCTGTCATACGATTGAAGGAAGCAGCAGTAGCTTTACTTCTATTTTAAAAAGAGGCGGAGCTATATTTTCTTTGCGGACTTTCAGCAATATAAATATGCATTACACGTCTCGTCTTTGTGCTGCGGTCTTCCCGCGCTATGTTTACTGTGTTGCAAATATACACCAAGTTGAATCATACAAACTAAATCTGGGGAAAATTTGTGGCTACCTGAATCTGATATGAGGAGAAAGCTATCATACGATTGAAGGAAGCAGGAGTAGCTTTACTTCTATATTAAAAAGAGGCGGAGCTATATTTTCATTGCGGACTTTCAGCAACTATACATATGCATTACACGTCTAGTCTTTGTGCTGCATTCTTCTCGCGCTATGTTTACTGTGTTGCAAATGTACACCAAGTTGAATCATACAAATTAAATCTGGGGAAAATATGTGGCTACCTGAATCAGATATAAGGAGAAAG
The DNA here is from genome assembly GCF_052857255.1 of Amblyomma americanum. Classification (NCBI taxonomy): domain Eukaryota; kingdom Metazoa; phylum Arthropoda; class Arachnida; order Ixodida; family Ixodidae; genus Amblyomma; species Amblyomma americanum. The sequence continues at coordinate 131,568,529 of NC_135507.1, forward strand.
CTATCATACGATTGAAGGAAGCAGGAGTAGCTTTACTTCTATATTAAAAAGAGGCGGAGCTATATTTTCATTGCGGACTTTCAGCAGGTATACATATGCATTACACGTCTCTTCTTTGTGCTGCGTTCTTCCAGCGCTATGTTTACTGTGTTGCAAATATACATCAAGTTGAATCATACAAACTAAATCTGGGGAAAATTTGTGGCTACCTGAATCTGATATGAGGAGAAAGCGATCATACTATTGAAGGAAGCAGGAGTAGCTTTATTTATATTTTAAAGGGGCGGAGCTATATTTTATTTGCGGACTTTCAGCAACTATACATATGCATTACACGTCTCGTCTTTGTGCTGCGTTCTTCCGGGCTATCTTTGCAGTGTTGCAAATATACACCAAGTTGATTCATACAAATTAAATCTGGGGAAAATTTGTGGCTACCTGAATCTGATATGAGGAGAAAGCTATCTTACGATTGGAGGAAGCAGGAGTAGCTTTACTTCTATTTTAAAAAGAGGCGGAGCTATATTTTCTTTGCGGACATTCAGCAAATATACTTATGCATTCAACGTCTCGTCTTTGTGCAGCGTTCTTCCCGCGCTATGTTTACTGTGTTGCAAATATGCACCAAGTTGAATCATACAAATTAAATCTGGGGAAAATATGTGGCTACCCGAATATGATGTAAGGTGAAAGCTGTCATACGATTGAAGGAAGCAGGAGTAGCTTTACTTGTATTTTAAAAAAAGGCGGAGCTATATTTTCTTTCCGGACTTTCAGCAACTATGCATATGCATTACACGTCTCGTCTTTGTGCTGCGGTCTTCCCGCGCTATGTTTACTGTGTTGCAAATATACACCAAGTTGAATCATACAAACTAAATCTGGGGAAAATTTGTGGCTGCCTGAATCCGATATGAGGAGAAAGCTATCATACGATTGAAGGAAGCAGGAGTAGCTTTACTTCTATATTAAAAAGAGGCGGAGCTATATTTTCATTGCGGACTTTCAGCAACTATACATATGCATTACACGTCTAGTCATTGTGCTGCATTCTTCTCCCGCTATGTTTACTGTGTTGCAAATGTACACCAAGTTGAATCATACAAATTAAATCTGGGGAAAATATGTGGCTACCTGAATCTGATATGAGGAGAAAGCTATCATACGATTGAAGGAAGCAGGAGTAGCTTTACTTCTATAATAAAAAGAGGCGGAGCTATATTTTCATTGCGAACTTTCAGCAGGTATACATATGCATTACACGTCTCTTCTTTGTGCTGCGTTCTTCCAGCACTATGTTTACTGTGTTGCAAATATACATCAAGTTGAATCATACAAACTAAATCTGGGGAAAATTTGTGGCTGCCTGAATCTGATATGAGGAGAAAGCGATCATACTATTGAAGGAAGCAGGAGTAGCTTTACTTGCATTTTAAAGGGGCGGAGCTATATTTTATTTGCGGACTTTCAGCAACTATACATATGCATTACACGTCTCGTCTTTGTGCTGCGTACTTCCGGGCTATCTTTGCAGTGTTGCAAATATACACCAAGTTGATTCATACAAATTAAATCTGGGGAAAATTTGTGGCTACCTGAATCTGATAAGAGGAGAAAGCTATCATACGATTGCAGGAAGCAGGAGTAGCTTTACTTCTATATTAAAAAGAGGCGGAGCTATATTTTCTTTGCGGTCTTTCAGCGCCAATGCATATGCATTACACGTCTCGACTTTGTCTTGCGTTCTTCCCGCGCTATGTTTACTGTGTTGCAAATATACACCAAGTTGAATCATACAAAATAAATCTGGGAATAATTTGAGGCTACCTGAATCTGATATGAGGAGAAAGCTATCATACGATTGGAGGAAGCAGGAGTAGCTTTACTTCTATATTAAAAAGAGGCGGAGCTATATTTTCTTTGCGGTCTTTCACCAATTATACCTATGCATTACACGTCTCGTCTTTGTGCTGCGTACTTCCGGGCTATCTTTGCAGTGTTGCAAATATACACCAAGTTGATTCATACAAATTAAATCTGGGGAAAATTTGTGGCTACCTGAATCTGATAAGAGGAGAAAGCTATCATACGATTGGAGGAAGCAGGAGTAGCTTTACTTCTATATTAAAAAGAGGCGGAGCTATATTTTCTTTGCGGTCTTTCAGCACCAATGCATATGCATTACACGTCTCGTCTTTGTCTTGCGTTCTTCCCGCGCTATGTTTACTGTGTTGCAAATATACACCAAGTTGAATCATACAAATTAAATCTGGGGAAAATTTGAGGCTACCTGAATCTGATATGAGGAGAAAGCTATCATACGATTGGAGGAAGCAGGAGTAGCTTTACTTCTATATTAAAAAGAGGCGGAGCTATATTTTCTTTGCGGTCTTTCACCAATTATACCTATGCATTACACGTCTCGTCTTTGTGCTGCGTTCTTCCCGCGCTATGTTTACTGTGTTGCAAATATACACCAAGTTGAATCATACAAATTAAATCTGGGGAAAATATGTGGCTACCTGAATCTGATATGAGGAGAAAGCTATCATACGACTGAAGGAAGCAGGAGTAGCTTTACTTCTATTTTAAAAAGAGGCGGAGCTATATTTTCTTTGCGGTCTTTCACCAATTATACCTATGCATTACACGTCTCGTCTTTGTGCTGCGTTCTTCCCGCGCTATGTTTACTGTGTTGCAAATATACACCAAGTTGAATCATACAAATTAAATCTGGGGAAAATATGTGGCTACCTGAATCTGATATGAGGAGAAAGCTATCATACGACTGAAGGAAGCAGGAGTAGCTTTACTTCTATTTTAAAAAGAGGCGGAGCTATATTTTCTTTGCGGTCTTTTAGCAACTATGCATATGCATTACACGTCTCGTCTTTGTGCTGCGTTCTTCCCGCGCTATGTTTGCTGTGTTGCAAATAATACACGAAGTTGAATCATACAAAGTAAATCTGGGGAAAATTTGTGGCTACGTGAATCTGATATGAGGAGAAAGCTATCATACGACTGAAGGAAGCAGGAGCAGCTTTACTTCTATTTTAAAAAGAGACGGAGGTATATTTCCTTTGCGGACTTTCAGCAAGTATACATATGCATTACACGTCTCGTCTTTGTGCTGCGTTCATCCCGCGCTATGTTTACTGTGTTGCAAATATACACCAAGTTGAATCATACAAATTAAATCTGGGGAAAATTTGTGGCTACCTGAATCTGATATGAGGAGAAAGCCATCATAGGATTGAAGGAAGCAGGAGTAACTTTACTTCTATTTTAAAAAGAGGCGGAGCTATATTTTCTTAGCGGACTTTCAGCAGGTATACATATGCATTACACGTCTCTTCTTTGTGCTGCGTTCTGCCCGCGCTATGTTTACTGTGTTGCAAACATACACCAAGTTGAATCATACAAACTAAATCTGGGGAAAATTTGTGGCTACCTGAATCTGATATGAGGAGAAAGCTATCATACGATTTAAAAAAGCAGGAGTAGCTTTACATCTATTTTAAAAAGAGGCAAAGCTATATTTTCATTGCGGACTTTCAGCAACTATACACATGCATTACACGTCTCGTCTTTGTGCTGCGTTCTTCCCGCGCTATGTTTACTGTGTTGCAAATATACCCCAAGTGGAATCATACAAATTAAACCTGGGGAAAATTTGTGGCTACCTGAATCTGATATGAGGAGAAAGCTATCATACGACTGAAGGAAGCAGGAGTAGCTTTACTTCTATTTTAAAACAGGCGGAGCTATATTTTCTTTGCGGTCTTTTAGCAACTATGCATATGCATTACACGTCTCGTCTTTGTGCTGCGTTCTTCCCGCGCTATGTTTGCTGTGTTGCAAATAATACACGAAGTTGAATCATACAAAGTAAACCTGGGGAAAATTTGTGGCTACGTGAATCTGATATGAGGAGAAAGCTATCATACGACTGAAGGAAGCAGGAGTAGCTTTACTTCTATTTTAAAAAGAGACGGAGGTATATTTCCTTTGCGGACTTTCAGCAAGTATACATATGCATTACACGTCTCGTCTTTGTGCTGCGTTCTTCCCGCGCTATGTTTACTGTGTTGCAAATATACACGAAGTTGAATCATACAAAGTAAATCTGGGGAAAATTTGTGGCTACCTGAATCTGATATGAGGAGAAAGCTATCATACGACTGAAGGAAGCAGGAGTAGCTTTACTTCTATTTTAAAAAGAGGCGGAGTTATATTTTCTTTGCGGTATTTCAGCAACTATGCATATGCATTACACGTCTCGTCTTTGTGCTGTGTTCTTCCGGGCTATGTTTACTGTGTTGCAAATATACACCAAGTTGATTCATACAAAAATAAATCTGGGGAAATTTTGTGGCTACCTGAATCTGATATGAGGAGAAAGCTATCATACGATTGGAGGAAGCAGCAGTAGCTCTACTTCTATTTTAAAAAGAGCCGGAGCTATATTTTCTTTGCGGACATTCAGCAAATATACTTATGCATTCAACGTCTCGTCTTTGTGCTGCGTTCTTCCCGCGCTATGTTTACTGTGTTGCAAATATACACCAAGTTGAATCATACAAATTAAATCTGGGGAAAATATGTGGCTACCCGAATATGATGTAAGGTGAAAGCTGTCATACGATTGAAGGAAGCAGGAGTAGCTTTACTTCTATTTTAAAAAGAGGCGGAGCTATATGTTCTTTGCGGTCTTTCAGCAACTAATCCTATGCATTAAATGTCTCGTCTTTGTGCGGCGTTCTTCCTGCGCTATGTTTGCTGTGTTGCAAATATACATGAAGTTGAATCATACAAACTAAATCTGGGGAAAATTTGTGGCTACATGAATAGGATATGAGGAGAAAGCTATCATACGAATGAAGGAAGCAGGAGTAGCTTTACTTCAATTTTAAAAAGAGACGGAGGTATATTTCTTTTGCGGACTTTCAGCAAGTATACATATGCATTACACGTCTCGTCTTTGTGCTGCGTTCTTCCCGCACTATGTTTACTGTGTTGCAAATATACACCAAGTTGCATCATACAAATTAAATCAGGGGAAAATTTGTGGCTACCTGAATCTGATATGAGGAGAAAGCTATCATACGATTTAAAAAAGCAGGAGTAGCTTTACATCTATTTTAAAAAGAGGCAAAGCTATATTTTCTTTGCGGACTTTAAGCAACTATACATATGCATTACACGTCTCGTCTTTGTGCTGCGGTCTTCCCTCGCTAAGTTTACTGTGTTGCAAATATACACCAAGTGGAATCATACAAATTAAATCTGGGGAAAATTTGTGGCTACCTGAATCTGATATGAGGAGAAAGCTATCATACGACTGAAGGAAGCAGGAGTAGCTTTACTTCTATTTTAAAAAGAGGCGGAGCTATATTTTCTTTGCGGTCTTTTAGCAACTATGCATATGCATTACACGTCTCGTCTTTGTGCTGCGTTCTTCCTGGCTCTGTTTACTGTGTTGCAAATATACACCAAGTTGATTCATACAAAAATAAATCTGGGGAAATTTTGTGGCTACCTGAATCTGATATGAGGAGAAAGCTATCATACGATTGGAGGAAGCAGCAGTAGCTTTACTTCTATTTTAAAAAGAGGCGGAGCTATATTTTCTTTGCGGACATTCAGCAAATATACTTATGCATTCAACGTCTCGTCTTTGTGCTGCGTTCTTCCCGCGCTATGTTTACTGTGTTGCAAATATACAACAAGTTGAATCATACAAATTAAATCTGGGGAAAATTTGAGGCTACCTGAATCTGATATGAGGAGAAAGGTATCATACGATTTAAAAAAGCAGGAGTAGCTTTACTTCTATTTTAAAAAAGAGGCGGAGCTATATTTTCTTTGCGGACATTCAGCAACTATAAATATGCATTACACGTCTCGTCTTTGTGCTGCGGTCTTCCCGCGCTATGTTTACTGTGTTGCAAATATACACGAAGTTGAATCGTACAAAGTAAATCTGGGGAAAATTTGTGGCTACCTGAATCTGATATGAGGTGAAAGCTATCATACGATTGAAGGAAGCAGGAGTAGCTTTACTTCTATATTAAAAAGAGGCGGAGCTATATTTTCATTGCGGAATTTCAGCAACTATACATATGCATTACACGTCTAGTCTTTGTGCTGCATTCTTCTCCCGCTATGTTTACTGTGTTGCAAATGTACACCAAGTTGAATCATACAAATTAAATCTGGGGAAAATATGTGGCTACCTGAATCTGATATGAGGAGAAAGCTATCATACGATTGAAGGAAGCAGGAGTAGCTTTACTTCTATATTAAAAAGAGGCGGAGCTATATTTTCATTGCGGACTTTCAGCAGGTATACATATGCATTACACGTCTCTTCTTTGTGCTGCGTTCTTCCAGCGCTATGTTTACTGTGTTGCAAATATACATCAAGTTGAATCATACAAACTAAATCTGGGGAAAATTTGTGGCTACCTGAATCTGATATGAGGAGAAAGCGATCATACTATTGAAGGAAGCAGGAGTAGCTTTACTTCTATTTTAAAAAGAGGCGGAGTTATATTTTCTTTGCGGTCTTTCAGCAACTATGCATATGCATTACACGTCTCGTCTTTGTGCTGCGTTCTTCCGGGCTATGTTTACTGTGTTGCAAATATACACCAAGTTGATTCATACAAAAATAAATCTGGGGAAATTTTGTGGCTACCTGAATCTGATATGAGGAGAAAGCTATCATACGATTGGAGGAAGCAGCAGTAGCTTTACTTCTATTTTAAAAAGAGGCGGAGCTATATTTTCTTTGCGGACATTCAGCAAATATACTTATGCATTCAACGTCTCGTCTTTGTGCAGCGTTCTTCCCGCGCTATGTTTACTGTGTTGCAAATATGCACCAAGTTGAATCATACAAATTAAATCTGGGGAAAATATGTGGCTACCCGAACATGATGTAAGGTGAAAGCTGTCATACGATTGAAGGAAGCAGGAGTAGCTTTACTTGTATTTTAAAAAAAGGCGGAGCTATATTTTCTTTCCGGACTTTCAGCAACTATGCATATGCATTACACGTCTCGTCTTTGTGCTGCGGTCTTCCCGCGCTATGTTTACTGTGTTGCAAATATACACCAAGTTGAATCATACAAACTAAATCTGGGGAAAATTTGTGGCTGCCTGAATCCGATATGAGGAGAAAGCTATCATACGATTGAAGGAAGCAGGAGTAGCTTTACTTCTATATTAAAAAGAGGCGGAGCTATATTTTCATTGCGGACTTTCAGCAACTATACATATGCATTACACGTCTAGTCATTGTGCTGCATTCTTCTCCCGCTATGTTTACTATGTTGCAAATGTACACCAAGTTGAATCATACAAATTAAATCTGGGGAAAATATGTGGCTACCTGAATCTGATATGAGGAGAAAGCTATCATACGATTGAAGGAAGCAGGAGTAGCTTTACTTCTATATTAAAAAGAGGCGGAGCTATATTTTCATTGCGGACTTTCAGCGCCAATGCATATGCATTACACGTCTCTTCTTTGTGCTGCGTTCTTCCAGCACTATGTTTACTGTGTTGCAAATATACATCAAGTTGAATCATACAAACTAAATCTGGGGAAAATTTGAGGCTGCCTGAATCTGATATGAGGAGAAAGCGATCATACTATTGAAGGAAGCAGGAGTAGCTTTACTTGCATTTTAAAGAGGCGGAGCTATATTTTATTTGCGGACTTTCAGCAACTATACATATGCATTACACGTCTCGTCTTTGTCTTGCGTTCTTCCCGCGCTATGTTTACTGTGTTGCAAATATACACCAAGTTGAATCATACAAATAAAATCTGGGGAAAATTTGAGGCTACCTGAATCTGATATGAGGAGAAAGCTATCATACGATTGGAGGAAGCAGGAGTAGCTTTACTTCTATATTAAAAAGAGGCGGAGCTATATTTTCTTTGCGGTCTTTCACCAATTATACCTATGCATTACACGTCTCGTCTTTGTGCTGCGTTCTTCCCGCGCTATGTTTACTGTGTTGCAAATATACACCAAGTTGAATCATACAAATTAAATCTGGGGAAAATATGTGGCTACCTGAATCTGATATGAGGAGAAAGCTATCATACGACTGAAGGAAGCAGGAGTAGCTTTACTTCTATTTTAAAAAGAGGCGGAGCTATATTTTCTTTGCGGTCTTTTAGCAACTATGCATATGCATTACACGTCTCGTCTTTGTGCTGCGTTCTTCCCGCGCTATGTTTGCTGTGTTGCAAATAATACACGAAGTTGAATCATACAAAGTAAATCTGGGGAAAATTTGTGGCTACGTGAATCTGATATGAGGAGAAAGCTATCATACGACTGAAGGAAGCAGGAGCAGCTTTACTTCTATTTTAAAAAGAGACGGAGGTATATTTCCTTTGCGGACTTTCAGCAAGTATACATATGCATTACACGTCTCGTCTTTGTGCTGCGTTCATCCCGCGCTATGTTTACTGTGTTGCAAATATACACCAAGTTGAATCATACAAATTAAATCTGGGGAAAATTTGTGGCTACCTGAATCTGATATGAGGAGAAAGCTATCATACGATCTAAAAAAGCAGGAGTAGCTTTACATCTATTTTAAAAAGAGGCAAAGCTATATTTTCTTTCCGGACTTTCAGCAACTATACATATGCATTACATGTCTCGTCTTTGCGCTGCGTTCTTCCCGCGCTATGTTTGCTGTGTTGCAAATATACACGAAGTTGAATCATACAAAGTAAATCTGGGGAAAATTTGTGGCTACCTGAATCTGATATGAGGAGAAAGCTATCATACGACTGAAGGAAGCAGGAGTAGCTTTACTTCTATTTTAAAAAGAGGCGGAGTTATATTTTCTTTGCGGTCTTTCAGCAACTATGCATATGCATTACACGTCTCGTCGTTGTGCTGCGTTCTTCCTGGCTATGTTTACTGTGTTGAAAATATACACCAAGTTGATTCATACAAAAATAAATCTGGGGAAATTTTTTGGCTACCTGAATCTGATATGAGGAGAAAGCTATCATACGATTGGAGGAAGCAGCAGTAGCTTTACTTCTATTTTAAAAAGAGGCGGAGCTATATTTTTTTTTGCGGACATTCAGCAAATATACTTATGCATTCAACGTCTCGTCTTTGTGCTGCGTTCTTCCCGCGCTATGTTTACTGTGTTGCAAATATACACAAAGTTGAATCATACAAATTAAATCTGGGAAAAATAAGTGGCTACCCGAATATGATGTAAGGAGAAAGCTGTCATACGATTGAAGGAAGCAGCAGTAGCTTTACTTCTATTTTAAAAAGAGGCGGAGCTATATTTTCTTTGCGGACTTTCAGCAATATAAATATGCATTACACGTCTCGTCTTTGTGCTGCGTTCTTCCCGCGCTATGTTTGCTGTGTTGCAAATAATACACGAAGTTGAATCATACAAAGTAAATCTGGGGAAAATTTGTGGCTACGTGAATCTGATATGAGGAGAAAGCTATCATACGACTGAAGGAAGCAGGAGCAGCTTTACTTCTATTTTAAAAAGAGACGGAGGTATATTTCCTTTGCGGACTTTCAGCAAGTATACATATGCATTACACGTCTCGTCTTTGTGCTGCGTTCATCCCGCGCTATGTTTACTGTGTTGCAAATATACACCAAGTTGAATCATAGAAATTAAATCTGGGGAAAATTTGTGGCTACCTGAATCTGATATGAGGAGAAAGCTATCATACGATCTAAAAAAGCAGGAGTAGCTTTACATCTATTTTAAAAAGAGGCAAAGCTATATTTTCTTTCCGGACTTTCAGCAACTATACATATGCATTACATGTCTCGTCTTTGCGCTGCGTTCTTCCCGCGCTATGTTTGCTGTGTTGCAAATATACACGAAGTTGAATCATACGAAGTAAATCTGGGGAAAATTTGTGGCTACCTGAATCTGATATGAGGAGAAAGCTATCATACGACTGAAGGAAGCAGGAGTAGCTTTACTTCTATTTTAAAAAGAGGCGGAGTTATATTTTCTTTGCGGTCTTTCAGCAACTATGCATATGCATTACACGTCTCGTCGTTGTGCTGCGTTCTTCCTGGCTATGTTTACTGTGTTGAAAATATACACCAAGTTGATTCATACAAAAATAAATCTGGGGAAATTTTTTGGCTACCTGAATCTGATATGAGGAGAAAGCTATCATACGATTGGAGGAAGCAGCAGTAGCTTTACTTCTATTTTAAAAAGAGGCGGAGCTATATTTTTTTTTGCGGACATTCAGCAAATATACTTATGCATTCAACGTCTCGTCTTTGTGCTGCGTTCTTCCCGCGCTATGTTTACTGTGTTGCAAATATACACAAAGTTGAATCATACAAATTAAATCTGGGAAAAATAAGTGGCTACCCGAATATGATGTAAGGAGAAAGCTGTCATACGATTGAAGGAAGCAGCAGTAGCTTTACTTCTATTTTAAAAAGAGGCGGAGCTATATTTTCTTTGCGGACTTTCAGCAATATAAATATGCATTACACGTCTCGTCTTTGTGCTGCGGTCTTCCCGCGCTATGTTTACTGTGTTGCAAATATACACCAAGTTGAATCATACAAACTAAATCTGGGGAAAATTTGTGGCTACCTGAATCTGATATGAGGAGAAAGCTATCATACGATTGAAGGAAGCAGGAGTAGCTTTACTTCTATATTAAAAAGAGGCGGAGCTATATTTTCATTGCGGACTTTCAGCAACTATACATATGCATTACACGTCTAGTCTTTGTGCTGCATTCTTCTCGCGCTATGTTTACTGTGTTGCAAATGTACACCAAGTTGAATCATACAAATTAAATCTGGGGAAAATATGTGGCTACCTGAATCAGATATAAGGAGAAAGCTATCATACGATTGAAGGAAGCAGGAGTAGCTTTACTTCTATATTAAAAAGAGGCGGAGCTATATTTTCATTGCGGACTTTCAGCAGGTATACATATGCATTACACGTCTCTTCTTTGTGCTGCGTTCTTCCAGCGCTATGTTTACTGTGTTGCAAATATACATCAAGTTGAATCATACAAACTAAATCTGGGGAAAATTTGTGGCTACCTGAATCTGATATGAGGAGAAAGCGATCATACTATTGAAGGAAGCAGGAGTAGCTTTATTTATATTTTAAAGGGGCGGAGCTATATTTTATTTGCGGACTTTCAGCAACTATACATATGCATTACACGTCTCGTCTTTGTGCTGCGTTCTTCCGGGCTATCTTTGCAGTGTTGCAAATATACACCAAGTTGATTCATACAAATTAAATCTGGGGAAAATTTGTGGCTACCTGAATCTGATATGAGGAGAAAGCTATCTTACGATTGGAGGAAGCAGAGTAGCTTTACTTCTATTTTAAAAAGAGGCGGAGCTATATTTTCTTTGCGGACATTCAGCAAATATACTTATGCATTCAACGTCTCGTCTTTGTGCAGCGTTCTTCCCGCGCTATGTTTACTGTGTTGCAAATATGCACCAAGTTGAATCATACAAATTAAATCTGGGGAAAATATGTGGCTACCCGAATATGATGTAAGGTGAAAGCTGTCATAACGATTGAAAGGAAGCAGGAGTAGCTTTACTTGTATTTTAAAAAAAGGCGGAGCTATATTTTCTTTCCGGACTTTCAGCAACTATGCATATGCATTACACGTCTCGTCTTTGTGCTGCGGTCTTCCCGCGCTATGTTTACTGTGTTGCAAATATACACCAAGTTGAATCATACAAACTAAATCTGGGGAAAATTTGTGGCTGCCTGAATCCGATATGAGGAGAAAGCTATCATACGATTGAAGGAAGCAGGAGTAGCTTTACTTCTATATTAAAAAGAGGGCGGAGCTATATTTTCATTGCGGACTTTCAGCAACTATACATATGCATTACACGTCTAGTCATTGTGCTGCATTCTTCTCCCGCTATGTTTACTGTGTTGCAAATGTACACCAAGTTGAATCATACAAATTAAATCTGGGAAAATATTTGGCTACCTGAATCTGATATGAGGAGAAAGCTATCATACGATTGAAGGAAGCAGGAGTAGCTTTACTTCTATAATAAAAAGAGGCGGAGCTATATTTTCATTGCGAACTTTCAGCAGGTATACATATGCATTACACGTCTCTTCTTTGTGCTGCGTTCTTCCAGCACTATGTTTACTGTGTTGCAAATATACATCAAAGTTGAATCATACAAACTAAATCCTGGGGAAAATTTGTGGCTGCCTGAATCTGATATGAGGAGAAAGCGATCATACTATTGAAGGAAGCAGGAGTAGCTTTACTTGCATTTTAAAGGGGCGGAGCTATATTTTATTTGCGGACTTTCAGCAACTATACATATGCATTACACGTCTCGTCTTTGTGCTGCGTACTTCCGGGCTATCTTTGCAGTGTTGCAAATATACACCAAGTTGATTCATACAAATTAAATCTGGGGGAAAATTTGTGGCTACCTGAATCTGATAAGAGGAGAAAGCTATCATACGATTGGAGGAACCAGGAGTAGCTTTACTTCTATATTAAAAAGAGGCGGAGCTATATTTTCTTTGCGGTCTTTCAGCGCCAATGCATATGCATTACACGTCTCGACTTTGTCTTGCGTTCTTCCCGCGCTATGTTTACTGTGTTGCAAATATACACCAAGTTGAATCATACAAATTAAATCTGGGAATAATTTGAGGCTACCTGAATCTGATATGAGGAGAAAGCTATCATACGATTGGAGGAAGCAGGAGTAGCTTTACTTCTATATTAAAAAGAGGCGGAGCTATATTTTCTTTGCGGTCTTTCACCAATTATACCTATGCATTACACGTCTCGTCTTTGTGCTGCGTACTTTCCGGGCTATCTTTGCAGTGTTGCAAATATACACCAAGTTGATTCATACAAATTAAATCTGGGGAAAATTTGTGGCTACCTGAATCTGATAAGAGGAGAAAGCTATCATACGATTGGAGGAAGCAGGAGTAGCTTTACTTCTATATTAAAAAGAGGCGGAGCTATATTTTCTTGCGGTCTTTCAGCACCAATGCATATGCATTACACGTCTCGTCTTTGTCTTGCGTTCTTCCCGCGCTATGTTTACTGTGTTGCAAATATACACCAAGTTGAATCATACAAATTAAATCTGGGGAAAATTTGAGGCTACCTGAATCTGATATGAGGAGAAAGCTATCATACGATTGGAGGAAGCAGGAGTAGCTTTACTTCTATATTAAAAAGAGGCGGAGCTATATTTCTTTGCGGTCTTTCACCAATTATACCTATGCATTACACGTCTCGTCTTTGTGCTGCGTTCTTCCCGCGCTATGTTTACTGTGTTGCAAATATACACCAAGTTGAATCATACAAATTAAATCTGGGGAAAATATGTGGCTACCTGAATCTGATATGAGGAGAAAGCTATCATACGACTGAAGGAAGCAGGAGTAGCTTTACTTCTATTTTAAAAGAGGCGGAGCTATATTTTCTTTGCGGTCTTTCACCAATTATACCTATGCATTACACGTCTCGTCTTTGTGCTGCGTTCTTCCCGCGCTATGTTTACTGTGTTGAAAATATACACCAAGTTGAATCATACAAATTAAATCTGGGGAAAATATGTGGCTACCTGAATCTGATATGAGGAGAAAGCTATCATACGACTGAAGGAAGCAGGAGTAGCTTTACTTCTATTTTAAAAAGAGGCGGAGCTATATTTTCTTTGCGGTCTTTTAGCAACTATGCATATGCATTACACGTCTCGTCTTTGTGCTGCGTTCTTCCCCGCGCTATGTTTGCTGTGTTGCAAATAATACACGAAGTTGAATCATACAAAGTAAATCTGGGGAAAATTTGTGGCTACGTGAATCTGATATGAGGAGAAAGCTATCATACGACTGAAGGAAGCAGGAGCAGCTTTACTTCTATTTTAAAAAGAGACGGAGGTATATTTCCTTTGCGGACTTTCAGCAAGTGATACATATGCATTACACGTCTCGTCTTTGTGCTGCGTTCATCCCGCGCTATGTTTACTGTGTTGCAAATATACACCAAGTTGAATCATACAAATTAAATCTGGGGAAAATTTGTGGCTACCTGAATCTGATATGAGGAGAAAGCTATCATACGATTTAAAAAAGCAGGAGTAGCTTTACATCTATTTTAAAAAGAGGCAAAGCTATATTTTCTTTCCGGACTTTCAGCAACTATACATATGCATTACATGTCTCGTCTTTGCGCGGCGTTCTTCCCGCGCTATGTTTGCTGTGTTGCAAATATACACGAAGTTGAATCATACAAAGTAAATCTGGGGAAAATTTGTGGCTACCTGAATCTGATATGAGGAGAAAGCTATCATACGACTGAAGGAAGCAGGAGTAGCTTTACTTCTATTTTAAAAAGAGGCGGAGTTATATTTTCTTTGCGGTCTTTCAGCAACTATGCATATGCATTACACGTCTCGTCGTTGTGCTGCGTTCTTCCTGGCTATGTTTACTGTGTTGAAAATATACACCAAGTTGATTCATACAAAAATAAATCTGGGGAAATTTTGTGGCTACCTGAATCTGATATGAGGAGAAAGCTATCATACGATTGGAGGAAGCAGCAGTAGCTTTACTTCTATTTTAAAAAGAGGCGGAGCTATATTTTTTTTTGCGGACATTCAGCAAATATACTTATGCATTCAACGTCTCGTCTTTGTGCTGCGTTCTTCCCGCGCTATGTTTACTGTGTTGCAAATATACACAAAGTTGAATCATACAAATTAAATCTGGGAAAAAGAAGTGGCTACCCGAATATGATGTAAGGAGAAAGCTGTCATACGATTGAAGGAAGCAGCAGTAGCTTTACTTCTATTTTAAAAAGAGGCGGAGCTATATTTTCTTTGCGGACTTTCAGCAATATAAATATGCATTACACGTCTCGTCTTTGTGCTGCGGTCTTCCCGCGCTATGTTTACTGTGTTGCAAATATACACCAAGTTGAATCATACAAACTAAATCTGGGGAAAATTTGTGGCTACCTGAATCTGATATGAGGAGAAAGCTATCATACGATTGAAGGAAGCAGGAGTAGCTTTACTTCTATATTAAAAAGAGGCGGAGCTATATTTTCATTGCGGACTTTCAGCAGGTATACATATGCATTACACGTCTCTTCTTTGTGCTGCGTTCTTCCAGCGCTATGTTTACTGTGTTGCAAATATACATCAAGTTGAATCATACAAACTAAATCTGGGGAAAATTTGTGGCTACCTGAATCTGATATGAGGAGAAAGCGATCATACTATTGAAGGAAGCAGGAGTAGCTTTATTTATATTTTAAAGGGGCGGAGCTATATTTTATTTGCGGACTTTCAGCAACTATACATATGCATTACACGTCTCGTCTTTGTGCTGCGTTCTTCCGGGCTATCTTTGCAGTGTTGCAAATATACACCAAGTTGATTCATACAAATTAAATCTGGGGAAAATTTGTGGCTACCTGAATCTGATATGAGGAGAAAGCTATCTTACGATTGGAGGAAGCAGGAGTAGCTTTACTTCTATTTTAAAAAGAGGCGGAGCTATATTTTCTTTGCGGACATTCAGCAAATATACTTATGCATTCAACGTCTCGTCTTTGTGCAGCGTTCTTCCCGCGCTATGTTTACTGTGTTGCAAATATGCACCAAGTTGAATCATACAAATTAAATCTGGGGAAAATATGTGGCTACCCGAATATGATGTAAGGTGAAAGCTGTCATACGATTGAAGGAAGCAGGAGTAGCTTTACTTGTATTTTAAAAAAAGGCGGAGCTATATTTTCTTTCCGGACTTTCAGCAACTATGCATATGCATTACACGTCTCGTCTTTGTGCTGCGGTCTTCCCGCGCTATGTTTACTGTGTTGCAAATATACACCAAGTTGAATCATACAAACTAAATCTGGGGAAAATTTGTGGCTGCCTGAATCCGATATGAGGAGAAAGCTATCATACGATTGAAGGAAGCAGGAGTAGCTTTACTTCTATATTAAAAAGAGGCGGAGCTATATTTTCATTGCGGACTTTCAGCAACTATACATATGCATTACACGTCTAGTCATTGTGCTGCATTCTTCCCGCGCTATGTTTACTGTGTTGCAAATATACACCAAGTTGAATCATACAAATTAAATCTGGGGAAAATATGTGGCTACCTGAATCTGATATGAGGAGAAAGCTATCATACGACTGAAGGAAGCAGGAGTAGCTTTACTTCTATTTTAAAAAGAGGCGGAGCTATATTTTCTTTGCGGTCTTTTAGCAACTATGCATATGCATTACACGTCTCGTCTTTGTGCTGCGTTCTTCCCGCGCTATGTTTGCTGTGTTGCAAATAATACACGAAGTTGAATCATACAAAGTAAATCTGGGGAAAATTTGTGGCTACGTGAATCTGATATGAGGAGAAAGCGATCATACTATTGAAGGAAGCAGGAGTAGCTTTACTTGCATTTTAAAGGGGCGGAGCTATATTTTATTTGCGGACTTTCAGCAACTATACATATGCATTACACGTCTCGTCTTTGTGCTGCGTACTTCCGGGCTATCTTTGCAGTGTTGCAAATATACACCAAGTTTATTCATACAAATTAAATCTGGGGAAAATTTGTGGCTACCTGAATCTGATAAGAGGAGAAAGCTATCATACGATTGGAGGAAGCAGGAGTAGCTTTACTTCTATATTAAAAAGAGGCGGAGCTATATTTTCTTTGCGGTCTTTCACCAATTATACCTATGCATTACACGTCTCGTCTTTGTGCTGCGTACTTCCGGGCTATCTTTGCAGTGTTGCAAATATACACCAAGTTGATTCATACAAATTAAATCTGGGGAAAATTTGTGGCTACCTGAATCTGATATGAGGAGAAAGCTATCATACGATTGGAGGAAGCAGGAGTAGCTTTACTTCTATATTAAAAAGAGGCGGAGCTATATTTTCTTTGCGGTCTTTCACCAATTATACCTATGCATTACACGTCTCGTCTTTGTGCTGCGTACTTCCGGGCTATCTTTGCAGTGTTGCAAATATACACCAAGTTGATTCATACAAATTAAATCTGGGGAAAATATGTGGCTACCTGAATCTGATATGAGGAGGAAGCTATCATACGATTGGAGGAAGCAGGAGTAGCTTTACTTCTATATTAAAAAGAGGCGGAGCTATATTTTCTTTGCGGTCTTTCACCAATTATACCTATGCATTACACGTCTCGTCTTTGTGCTGCGTACTTCCGGGCTATCTTTGCAGTGTTGCAAATATACACCAAGTTGATTCATACAAATTAAATCTGGGGAAAATTTGTGGCTACCTGAATCTGATAAGAGGAGAAAGCTATCATACGATTGGAGGAAGCAGGAGTAGCTTTACTTCTATATTAAAAAGAGGCGGAGCTATATTTTCTTTGCGGTCTTTCAGCACCAATGCATATGCATTACACGTCTCGTCTTTGTCTTGCGTTCTTCCCGCGCTATGTTTACTGTGTTGCAAATATACACCAAGTTGAATCATACAAATTAAATCTGGGGAAAATTTGTGGCTACCTGAATCTGATATGAGGAGAAAGCTATCATACGATTGGAGGAAGCAGGAGTAGCTTTACTTCTATATTAAAAAGAGGCGGAGCTATATTTTCTTTGCGGTCTTTCACCAATTATACCTATGCATTACACGTCTCGTCTTTGTGCTGCGTACTTCCGGGCTATCTTTGCAGTGTTGCAAATATACACCAAGTTGATTCATACAAATTAAATCTGGGGAAAATATGTGGCTACCTGAATCTGATATGAGGAGGAAGCTATCATACGATTGGAGGAAGCAGGAGTAGCTTTACTTCTATATTAAAAAGAGGCGGAGCTATATTTTCTTTGCGGTCTTTCACCAATTATACCTATGCATTACACGTCTCGTCTTTGTGCTGCGTACTTCCGGGCTATCTTTGCAGTGTTGCAAATATACACCAAGTTGATTCATACAAATTAAATCTGGGGAAAATTTGTGGCTACCTGAATCTGATAAGAGGAGAAAGCTATCATACGATTGGAGGAAGCAGGAGTAGCTTTACTTCTATATTAAAAAGAGGCGGAGCTATATTTTCTTTGCGGTCTTTCAGCACCAATGCATATGCATTACACGTCTCGTCTTTGTCTTGCGTTCTTCCCGCGCTATGTTTACTGTGTTGCAAATATACACCAAGTTGAATCATACAAATTAAATCTGGGGAAAATTTGAGGCTACCTGAATCTGATATGAGGAGAAAGCTATCATACGATTGGAGGAAGCAGGAGTAGCTTTACTTCTATATTAAAAAGAGGCGGAGCTATATTTTCTTTGCGGTCTTTCACCAATTATACCTATGCATTACACGTCTCGTCTTTGTGCTGCGTTCTTCCCGCGCTATGTTTACTGTGTTGCAAATATACACCAAGTTGAATCATACAAATTAAATCTGGGGAAAATATGTGGCTACCTGAATCTGATATGAGGAGAAAGCTATCATACGACTGAAGGAAGCAGGAGTAGCTTTACTTCTATTTTAAAAAGAGGCGGAGCTATATTTTCTTTGCGGTCTTTTAGCAACTATGCATATGCATTACACGTCTCGTCTTTGTGCTGCGTTCTTCCCACGCTATGTTTGCTGTGTTGCAAATAATACACGAAGTTGAATCATACAAAGTAAATCTGGGGAAAATTTGTGGCTACGTGAATCTGATATGAGGAGAAAGCTATCATACGACTGAAGGAAGCAGGAGCAGCTTTACTTCTATTTTAAAAAGAGACGGAGGTATATTTCCTTTGCGGACTTTCAGCAAGTATACATATGCATTACACGTCTCGTCTTTGTGCTGCGTTCATCCCGCGCTATGTTTACTGTGTTGCAAATATACACCAAGTTGAATCATACAAATTAAATCTGGGGAAAATTTGTGGCTACCTGAATCTGATATGAGGAGAAAGCTATCATACGATTTAAAAAAGCAGGAGTAGCTTTACATCTATTTTAAAAAGAGGCAAAGCTATATTTTCTTTCCGGACTTTCAGCAACTATACATATGCATTACATGTCTCGTCTTTGCGCTGCGTTCTTCCCGCGCTATGTTTGCTGTGTTGCAAATATACACGAAGTTGAATCATACAAAGTAAATCTGGGGAAAATTTGTGGCTACCTGAATCTGATATGAGGAGAAAGCTATCATACGACTGAAGGAAGCAGGAGTAGCTTTACTTCTATTTTAAAAAGAGGCGGAGTTATATTTTCTTTGCGGTCTTTCAGCAACTATGCATATGCATTACACGTCTCGTCGTTGTGCTGCGTTCTTCCTGGCTATGTTTACTGTGTTGAAAATATACACCAAGTTGATTCATACAAAAATAAATCTGGGGAAATTTTGTGGCTACCTGAATCTGATATGAGGAGAAAGCTATCATACGATTGGAGGAAGCAGCAGTAGCTTTACTTCTATTTTAAAAAGAGGCGGAGCTATATTTTTTTTTGCGGACATTCAGCAAATATACTTATGCATTCAACGTCTCGTCTTTGTGCTGCGTTCTTCCCGCGCTATGTTTACTGTGTTGCAAATATACACAAAGTTGAATCATACAAATTAAATCTGGGAAAAATAAGTGGCTACCCGAATATGATGTAAGGAGAAAGCTGTCATACGATTGAAGGAAGCAGCAGTAGCTTTACTTCTATTTTAAAAAGAGGCGGAGCTATATTTTCTTTGCGGACTTTCAGCAATATAAATATGCATTACACGTCTCGTCTTTGTGCTGCGGTCTTCCCGCGCTATGTTTACTGTGTTGCAAATATACACCAAGTTGAATCATACAAACTAAATCTGGGGAAAATTTGTGGCTACCTGAATCTGATATGAGGAGAAAGCTATCATACGATTGAAGGAAGCAGGAGTAGCTTTACTTGCATTTTAAAGGGGCGGAGCTATATTTTATTTGCGGACTTTCAGCAACTATACATATGCATTACACGTCTCGTCTTTGTGCTGCGTACTTCCGGGCTATCTTTGCAGTGTTGCAAATATACACCAAGTTGATTCATACAAATTAAATCTGGGGAAAATTTGTGGCTACCTGAATCTGATAAGAGGAGAAAGCTATCATACGATTGGAGGAACCAGGAGTAGCTTTACTTCTATATTAAAAAGAGGCGGAGCTATATTTTCTTTGCGGTCTTTCAGCGCCAATGCATATGCATTACACGTCTCGACTTTGTCTTGCGTTCTTCCCGCGCTATGTTTACTGTGTTGCAAATATACACCAAGTTGAATCATACAAATTAAATCTGGGAATAATTTGAGGCTACCTGAATCTGATATGAGGAGAAAGCTATCATACGATTGGAGGAAGCAGGAGTAGCTTTACTTCTATATTAAAAAGAGGCGGAGCTATATTTTCTTTGCGGTCTTTCACCAATTATACCTATGCATTACACGTCTCGTCTTTGTGCTGCGTACTTCCGGGCTATCTTTGCAGTGTTGCAAATATACACCAAGTTGATTCATACAAATTAAATCTGGGGAAAATTTGTGGCTACCTGAATCTGATAAGAGGAGAAAGCTATCATACGATTGGAGGAAGCAGGAGTAGCTTTACTTCTATATTAAAAAGAGGCGGAGCTATATTTTCTTTGCGGTCTTTCAGCACCAATGCATATGCATTACACGTCTCGTCTTTGTCTTGCGTTCTTCCCGCACTATGTTTACTGTGTTGCAAATATACACCAAGTTGAATCATACAAATTAAATCTGGGGAAAATTTGAGGCTACCTGAATCTGATATGAGGAGAAAGCTATCATACGATTGGAGGAAGCAGGAGTAGCTTTACTTCTATATTAAAAAGAGGCGGAGCTATATTTTCTTTGCGGTCTTTCACCAATTATACCTATGCATTACACGTCTCGTCTTTGTGCTGCGTTCTTCCCGCGCTATGTTTACTGTGTTGCAAATATACACCAAGTTGAATCATACAAATTAAATCTGGGGAAAATATGTGGCTACCTGAATCTGATATGAGGAGAAAGCTATCATACGACTGAAGGAAGCAGGAGTAGCTTTACTTCTATTTTAAAAAGAGGCGGAGCTATATTTTCTTTGCGGTCTTTTAGCAACTATGCATATGCATTACACGTCTCGTCTTTGTGCTGCGTTCTTCCCGCGCTATGTTTGCTGTGTTGCAAATAATACACGAAGTTGAATCATACAAAGTAAATCTGGGGAAAATTTGTGGCTACGTGAATCTGATATGAGGAGAAAGCTATCATACGACTGAAGGAAGCAGGAGCAGCTTTACTTCTATTTTAAAAAGAGACGGAGGTATATTTCCTTTGCGGACTTTCAGCAAGTATACATATGCATTACACGTCTCGTCTTTGTGCTGCGTTCATCCCGCGCTATGTTTACTGTGTTGCAAATATACACCAAGTTGAATCATACAAATTAAATCTGGGGAAAATTTGTGGCTACCTGAATCTGATATGAGGAGAAAGCTATCATACGATTTAAAAAAGCAGGAGTAGCTTTACATCTATTTTAAAAAGAGGCAAAGCTATATTTTCTTTCCGGACTTTCAGCAACTATACATATGCATTACATGTCTCGTCTTTGCGCTGCGTTCTTCCCGCGCTATGTTTGCTGTGTTGCAAATATACACGAAGTTGAATCATACAAAGTAAATCTGGGGAAAATTTGTGGCTACCTGAATCTGATATGAGGAGAAAGCTATCATACGACTGAAGGAAGCAGGAGTAGCTTTACTTCTATTTTAAAAAGAGGCGGAGTTATATTTTCTTTGCGGTCTTTCAGCAACTATGCATATGCATTACACGTCTCGTCGTTGTGCTGCGTTCTTCCTGGCTATGTTTACTGTGTTGAAAATATACACCAAGTTGATTCATACAAAAATAAATCTGGGGAAATTTTGTGGCTACCTGAATCTGATATGAGGAGAAAGCTATCATACGATTGGAGGAAGCAGCAGTAGCTTTACTTCTATTTTAAAAAGAGGCGGAGCTATATTTTTTTTTGCGGACATTCAGCAAATATACTTATGCATTCAACGTCTCGTCTTTGTGCTGCGTTCTTCCCGCGCTATGTTTACTGTGTTGCAAATATACACAAAGTTGAATCATACAAATTAAATCTGGGAAAAATAAGTGGCTACCCGAATATGATGTAAGGAGAAAGCTGTCATACGATTGAAGGAAGCAGCAGTAGCTTTACTTCTATTTTAAAAAGAGGCGGAGCTATATTTTCTTTGCGGACTTTCAGCAATATAAATATGCATTACACGTCTCGTCTTTGTGCTGCGGTCTTCCCGCGCTATGTTTACTGTGTTGCAAATATACACCAAGTTGAATCATACAAACTAAATCTGGGGAAAATTTGTGGCTACCTGAATCTGATATGAGGAGAAAGCTATCATACGATTGCAGGAAGCAGGAGTAGCTTTACTTCTATATTAAAAAGAGGCGGAGCTATATTTTCATTGCGGACTTTCAGCAACTATACATATGCATTACACGTCTAGTCTTTGTGCTGCATTCTTCTCGCGCTATGTTTACTGTGTTGCAAATGTACACCAAGTTGAATCATACAAATTAAATCTGGGGAAAATATGTGGCTACCTGAATCTGATATAAGGAGAAAGCTATCATACGATTGAAGGAAGCAGGAGTAGCTTTACTTCTATATTAAAAAGAGGCGGAGCTATATTTTCATTGCGGACTTTCAGCAGGTATACATATGCATTACACGTCTCTTCTTTGTGCTGCGTTCTTCCAGCGCTATGTTTACTGTGTTGCAAATATACATCAAGTTGAATCATACAAACTAAATCTGGGGAAAATTTGTGGCTACCTGAATCTGATATGAGGAGAAAGCGATCATACTATTGAAGGAAGCAGGAGTAGCTTTATTTATATTTTAAAGGGGCGGAGCTATATTTTATTTGCGGACTTTCAGCAACTATACATATGCATTACACGTCTCGTCTTTGTGCTGCGTTCTTCCGGGCTATCTTTGCAGTGTTGCAAATATACACCAAGTTGAATCATACAAATTAAATCTGGGGAAAATTTGAGGCTACCTGAATCTGATATGAGGAGAAAGCTATCATACGATTGAAGGAAGCAGGAGTAGCTTTACTTCAATATTAAAAAGAGGCGGAGCTATATTTTCATTGCGGACTTTCAGCAACTATACATATGCATTACACGTCTAGTCTTTGTGCTGCATTCTTCTCGCGCTATGTTTACTGTGTTGCAATTGTACACCAAGTTGAATCATACAAATTAAATCTGGGGAAAATTTGTGGCTACGTGAATCTGATATGAGGAGAAAGCTATCATACGATTTATGAAAGCAGGAGTAGCTTTACTTCTATTTTCCAAATAGGCGGAGCTATATTTTCTTTGCGGACTTTCAGCAACTTTACATATGCATTACACGTCTCGTCTTGTGCTGCGGTCTTCCCGCGCTATGTTTACAGTGTTGCAATGATACACCAAGTTGAATCATACAAATTAAATCTGGGGAAAATTTGTGGCTACCTGAATCTGATATGAGGAGAAAGCTATCATACTATTGAAGGAAGCAGGAGTAGCTTTACTTCCATTTTAAAGGGGCGGAGCTATATTTTCTTTGCGGACTTTCAGCAACTATACATATGCACTACACGTCTCGTCTTTGTGCTGCGTTCCTCCCGCGCTATGTTTACTGTGTTGCAAACATACACCAAGTTGAATCATACAAACTAAATCTGGGGAAAATTTGTGGCTACCTGAATCTGATAAGAGGAGAAAGCTATCATACGATTGAAGGAAGCAGGAGTAGTTTACTTCTATATTAAAAAGAGGCGGAGCTATATTTTCTTTGCGGACTTTCAGCAACTATACATTAGCATTACACGTCTTGTCTTTGTGCTGCATTCTTCTCGCGCTATGTTTACTGTGCTGCAAATATACACCACGTTGAATCATACAAATTAAATTAGGGGAAAATTTGTGGCTACCTGTATCCGATATGAGGAGAAAGCTATCATATGATTGAAGGAAGCAGGAGTAGCTTTACTTCTAATTTAAAAAGAGGGGGGGCTATATTTTCATTGAGGACTTTGAGCAGCTATACTTATGCATTACACGTCTCGTCTTTGTACTGCGTTCTTCCCGCGCTACGTTTACTGTGTTCCCAATATACACCAAGTTGAATCTTACAAATTAAATCTGGGGAAAATTTGTGGCTACCTGAATCTGATATGAGGAGAAAGCTAACATATCATTTAAAAAAGCAGGAGTAGCTTTATTTCTATCTTAAAAAGAGGCAAAGCTATATTTTCTTTGCGGACTTTCAGCAAATATACATATGCATTACACGTCTCGTCTTTGTGCTGCGGTCTTCCCGCGCTATGTTTACTGTGTTGCAAATATACAACAAGTTGAATCATACAAATTAAATCTCGGGAAAATTTGTGGCTACCTGAATCTGATATAAGGAGAAAGCGATCATACGATTGAAGGAAGCAGTAGCTTTACTTCTATATTAAAATGATGCGGAGCTATATTTTCATTGCGGACTTTCAGCAGGTATACATAAGCATTACACGTCTCTTCTTTGTGCTGCGTTCTTCCAGCGCTATGTTTACTGTGTTGCCAATATACTCCAAGCTAAATCTTACAAATTAAATCTGGGGAAAATTTGTGGCTACCTCAATCTGATTTGACGAGAAAGCTATCATTCGACCGAAGGAAGCAGGAGTAGCTTTACTTCTAATCTAAAAAGAGGCGGAGCTATATTTTCTTTGCTGTTTCTCAGCAACTAATCCTATGCATTACATGTCTCGTCTTTGTGCGGCGTTCTTCCTGCGCTATGTTTGCTGTGTTGCAAATATACATGAAGTTGAATCATACAAATTAAATCTTGGCAAAATTTGTGGCTACATGAATCTGATATGAGGAGAAAGCTATCATACGAATGAAGGAAGCAGGAGTAGCTTTACTTCTATTTTAAAAAGAGATGAAGGTATATTTCCTTTGCGGACTTTCAGCAAGTATACATATGCATTACACGTTTCGTCTTTGTGCTGCGTTCTTCCGGGCTATGTTTACTGTGTTGCAAATATACACCAAGTTGATTCATACAAATTAAATCTGGGGAAAATTTGTGGCTACCTGAATCTGATATAAGGAGAAAGCTATCATATCATTTAAAAAAGCAGGAGTAGCTTTACTTCTATTTTAAAAAGAGGGAAAGCTATATTTTCTTTGCGGACTTTGAGCAACTGTACTTATGCATTACACGTCTCGTCTTTGTGCTGCGTTCTTCCCGCGCTATGTTTACTGTGTTGCAAATATACATGAAGTTGAATCATACAAACTAAATCTGGGGAAAATTTGTGGCTACATGAATCTGATATGAGGAGAAAGCTATCATACGAATGAAGGAAGCAGGAGTAGCTTTACTTCAATTTGAAAAAGAGATGAAGGTATATTTCCTTTGCGGACTTTCAGCAAGTATACATATGCATTACACGTTTCGTCTTTGTGCTGCGTTCTTCCGGGCTATGTTTACAGTGTTGAAAATATACACTAAGTTGATTCATACAAATATAAATCTGGGGACAATTTGTGGCTACGTGAATCTGATATGAGGAGAAAGCTATCATACGAATGAAGGAAGCAGGAGTAGCTTTACTTCTATTTTAAAAAGAGGCGGAGCTATATTTTCTTTGCGGACTTTCAGCAACTATACATATGCATTACACGTCTCGTCTTTGTGCTGCGGTCTTCCCGCGCTATGTTTACTCTGTTGCAATTATACACCAAATTGAATCATACAAATTAAATCTGGGGAAAATTTGTGGCTACCTGAATCTGATATGAGGAGAAAGCTATCATACGATTGGAGGAAGCAGGAGTAGCTTTACTTCTATATTAAAAAGAGGCGGAGCTATCTTTTCTTTGCGGATTTTCAGCAACTATACCTATGCATTACACGTCTCGTCTTTGTGCTGCGTTAATCCCGCGCTATGTTTACTGTGTTGCAAATATACACCAAGTTGAATCATACAAATTAATTCTGGGGAAAATATGTGGCTACATGAATATGATGTAAGGAGAAAGCTGTCATACGATTGAAGGAAGCAGAAGTAGCTTTACTTGTATTTTAAAAAAAGGCGGAGCTATATTTTCTTTGCGGACTTTCAGCAACTATGCATATGCATTACACGTCTCGTCTTTGTCTTGCGTTCTTCCCGCGCTATGTTTACTGTGTTGCAAATATACACCACGTTGAATCATACAAATTAAATCTGGGGAAAATTTGTGGCTACCTGAATCTGATATGAGGAGAAAGCGATCATACGATTGAAGGAAGCAGGAGTAGCTTTACTTCTATTTTAAAAAGAGGCGGGGCTATATTTTCTTTGAGGACTTTGAGCAACTATACTTATGCATTACACGTCTCGTCTTTTTGCTGCGTTCTTCCCGCGCTATGTTTACTGTGTTGCCAATATACACCAAGTTGAATCTTACAAATTACATCTGGGCAAAATTCGTGGCTACTTGAATCTGATTTGACGAGAAAGCTATCATACGACTGAAGGAAGCAGGAGTAGCTTTACTTCTATTTTAAAAAGAGGCGGAGTTATATTTTCTTTGCGGTCTTTCAGCAACTAATCCTATGCATTACATTGTCTCGTCTTTGTGCGGCGTTCTTCCCGCACGATGTTTGCTGTGTTGCAAATATACATGAAGTTGAATCATACAAATTAAATCTTGGCAAAATTTGTGGCTACATGAATCTGATATGAGGAGAAAGCTATCATACGAATGAAGGAAGCAGGAGTAGCTTTACTTCTATTTTAAAAAGAGATGAAGGTATATTTCCTTTGCGGACTTTCAGCAAGTATACATATGCATTACACGTTTCGTCTTTGTGCTGCGTTCTTCCGGGCTATGTTTACTGTGTTGCAAATATACACCAAGTTGATTCATACAAATTAAATCTGGGGAAAATTTGTGGCTACCTGAATCTGATATAAGGAGAAAGCTATCATATCATTTAAAAAAGCAGGAGTAGCTTTACTTCTATTTTAAAAAGAGGGAAAGCTATATTTTCTTTGCGGACTTTCAGCAACTATACCAATGTATTACACGTCTCGTCTTTGTGCTGCGGTCTTCCCGCGCTATGTTTACTGTGTTGCAAATATACACCAAGTTGAATCATACAAATTAAATCTGGGGAAAATTTGTGGCTACCTGAATCTGATATAAGGAGAAAGCGATCATACGATTGAAGGAAGCAGGAGTAGCTTTACTTCTATTATAAAAAGAGGCGGGGCTATATTTTCTTTGAGGACTTTGAGCAACTGTACTTATGCATTACACGTCTCGTCTTTGTGCTGCGTTCTTCCCGCGCTATGTTTACTGTGTTGCAAATATACATGAAGTTGAATCATACAAACTAAATCTGGGGAAAATTTGTGGCTACATGAATCTGATATGAGGAGAAAGCTATCATACGAATGAAGGAAGCAGGAGTAGCTTTACTTCAATTTGAAAAAGAGATGAAGGTATATTTCCTTTGCGGACTTTCAGCAAGTATACATATGCATTACACGTTTCGTCTTTGTGCTGCGTTCTTCCGGGCTATGTTTACAGTGTCGAAAATATACACTAAGTTGATTCATACAAATATAAATCTGGGGACAATTTGTGGCTACGTGAATCTGATATGAGGAGAAAGCTATCATACGAATGAAGGAAGCAGGAGTAGCTTTACTTCTATTTTAAAAAGAGGCGGAGCTATATTTTCTTTGCGGACTTTCAGCAACTATACATATGCATTACACGTCTCGTCTTTGTGCTGCGGTCTTCCCGCGCTATGTTTACTCTGTTGCAATTATACACCAAATTGAATCATACAAATTAAATCTGGGGAAAATTTGTGGCTACCTGAATCTGATATGAGGAGAAAGCCATCATAGGATTGAAGGAAGCAGGAGTAACTTTACTTCTATTTTAAAAAGAGGCGGAGCTATATTTTCTTAGCGGACTTTCAGCAGGTATACATATGCATTACACGTCTCGTCTTTGTGCTGCGTTAATCCCGCGCTATGTTTACTGTGTTGCAAATATACACCAAGTTGAATCATACAAATTAATTCTGGGGAAAATATGTGGCTACATGAATATGATGCAAGGAGAAAGCTGTCATACGATTGAAGGAAGCAGAAGTAGCTTTACTTGTATTTTAAAAAAAGGCGGAGCTATATTTTCTTTGCGGACTTTCAGCAACTATGCATATGCATTACACGTCTCGTCTTTGTCTTGCGTTCTTCCCGCGCTATGTTTACTGTGTTGCAAATATACACCACGTTGAATCATACAAATTAAATCTGGGGAAAATTTGTGGCTACCTGAATCTGATATGAGGAGAAAGCGATCATACGATTGAAGGAAGCAGGAGTAGCTTTACTTCTATTTTAAAAAGAGGCGGGGCTATATTTTCTTTGAGGACTTTGAGCAACTATACTTATGCATTACACGTCTCGTCTTTTTGCTGCGTTCTTCCCGCGCTATGTTTACTGTGTTGCCAATATACACCAAGTTGAATCTTACAAATTACATCTGGGCAAAATTCGTGGCTACTTGAATCTGATTTGACGAGAAAGCTATCATACGACTGAAGGAAGCAGGAGTAGCTTTACTTCTATTTTAAAAAGAGGCGGAGTTATATTTTCTTTGCGGTCTTTCAGAAACTAATCCTATGCATTACATTGTCTCGTCTTTGTGCGGCGTTCTTCCCGCACGATGTTTGCTGTGTTGCAAATATACATGAAGTTGAATCATACAAATAAAATCTGGGGAAAAGTTGTGGCTACATGAATCTGATATGAGGAGAAAGCTATCATACTATTGAAGGAAGCAGGAGTAGCTTTACTTCCATTTTAAAGGGGCGGAGCTATATTTTCTTTGCGGACTTTCAGCAACTATACATATGCATTACAAGTCTCGTCTTTGTGCTCCTTTCTTCCGGGCTATGTTTACTGTGTTGCAAATATACACCAAGTTGATTCATACAAAAATAAATCTGGGGAAATTTTGTGGCTAACTGAATCTGATATGAGGAGAAAGCTATCATACGATTGGAGGAAGCAGCAGTAGCTTTACTTCTATTTTAAAAAGAGGCGGAGCTATATTTTCTTTGCGGACATTCAGCAACTATGCATATGCATTACACGTCTCGTCTTTGTCTTGCGTTCTTCCCGCGCTATGTTTACTGTGTTGCAAATATACACCACGTTGAATCATACAAATTAAATCTGGGGAAAATTTGTGGCTACGTCAATCTGATATGAGGAGAAAGCTATCATACGATTTAAAAAAGCAGGAGTAGCTTTACTTCTATTTTAAAAAGAGGCAAAGCTATATTTTCTTTGCGGACTATCAGCAGCTATACATAAGCATTACACGTCTAGTATTTGTGCTGCGTTCTTCCAGCGCTATGTTTACTGTGTTGCAAATATACACCAAGTTGAATCATACAAACTAAATCTGGGGAAAATTTGTGGCTACCTGAATCTGATATGAGGAGAAAGCTATCATACTATTGAAGGAAGCAGGAGTAGCTTTACTTCCATTTTAAAGGGGCGGAGCTATATTTTCTTTGCGGACTTTCAGCAACTATACATATGCATTACACGTCTCGTCTTTGTGCTGCGTTCTTCCGAGCTATGTTTACTGTGGTGCAAATATACACCAAGTTGATTCATACAAAAATAAATCTGGGGAAAATTCTGGCTACCTGAATCTGATATGAGGAGAAAGCTATCATACGATTGGAGGAAGCATGAGTTGTTTTACTTTTATTTTAAAAAGAGGCGGAGCTATATTTTCTTTGCGGACTTTCAGCAAATATACTTATGCATTCAACGTCTCTTCTTTGTGCTGCGTTCTTCCCGCGCTATGTTTACTGTGTTGCAAATATACACCAAGTTGAATCATACAAATTAAATTTGGGGAAAATTTGTGGCTACCTGAATCTGATATGATGAGAAAGCCATCATAGGATTGAAGGAAGCAGGAGTAGCTTTACTTCTATTTTAAAAAGAGGCGGAGCTATATTTTCTTAGCGGACTTTCAGCAGGTATACATATGCATTACACGTCTCTTCTTTGTGCTGCGTTCTGCCCGAGCTATGTTTACTGTGTTGCAAATATACACCAAGTTGAATCATACAAACTAAATCTGGGGAAAATTTGTGGCTTCCTGAATCTGATGTAAGGAGAAAGCTGTCATACGATTGAAGGAAGCAGAAGTAGCTTTACTTGTATTTTAAAAAAAGGCGGAGCTATATTTTCTTTGCGGACTTTCAGCAACTATGCATATGCATTACACGTCTCGTCTTTGTCTTGCGTTCTTCCCGCGCTATGTTTACTGTGTTGCAAATATACACCACGTTGAATCATACAAATTAAATCTGGGGAAAATTTGTGGCTACCTGAATCTGATATGAGGAGGAAGCGATCATACGATTGAAGGAAGCAGGAGTAGCTTTACTTCTATTTTAAAAAGAGGCGGGGCTATATTTTCTTTGAGGACTTTGAGCAACTATACTTATGCATTACACGTCTCGTCTTTTTGCTGCGTTCTTCCCGCGCTATGTTTACTGTGTTGCCAATATACACCAACTTGAATCTTACAAATTACATCTGGGCAAAATTCGTGGCTACTTGAATCTGATTTGACGAGAAAGCTATCATACGACTGAAGGAAGCAGGAGTAGCTTTACTTCTATTTTAAAAAGAGGCGGAGTTATATTTTTCTTTGCGGTCTTTCAGAAACTAATCCTATGCATTACATTGTCTCGTCTTTGTGCGGCGTTCTTCCCGCACGATGTTTGCTGTGTTGCAAATATACATGAAGTTGAATCATACAAATAAAATCTGGGGAAAAGTTGTGGCTACATGAATCTGATATGAGGAGAAAGCTATCATACTATTGAAGGAAGCAGGAGTAGCTTTACTTCCATTTTAAAGGGGCGGAGCTATATTTTCTTTGCGGACTTTCAGCAACTATACATATGCATTACAAGTCTCGTCTTTGTGCTCCTTTCTTCCGGGCTATGTTTACTGTGTTGCAAATATACACCAAGTTGATTCATACAAAAATAAATCTGGGGAAATTTTGTGGCTAACTGAATCTGATATGAGGAGAAAGCTATCATACGATTGGAGGAAGCAGCAGTAGCTTTACTTCTATTTTAAAAAGAGGCGGAGCTATATTTTCTTTGCGGACATTCAGCAACTATGCATATGCATTACACGTCTCGTCTTTGTCTTGCGTCTTCCCGCGCTATGTTTACTGTGTTGCAAATATACACCACGTTGAATCATACAAATTAAATCTGGGGAAAATTTGTGGCTACGTCAATCTGATATGAGGAGAAAGCTATCATACGATTTAAAAAAGCAGGAGTAGCTTTACTTCTATTTTAAAAAGAGGCAAAGCTATATTTTTTTTGCGGACTATCAGCAGCTATACATAAGCATTACACGTCTAGTATTTGTGCTGCGTTCTTCCAGCGCTATGTTTACTGTGTTGCAAATATACACCAAGTTGAATCATACAAACTAAATCTGGGGAAAATTTGTGGCTACCTGAATCTGATATGAGGAGAAAGCTATCGTACTATTGAAGGAAGCAGGAGTAGCTTTACTTCCATTTTAAAGGGGGCGGAGCTATATTTTCTTTGCGGACTTTCAGCAACTATACATATGCATTACACGTCTCGTCTTTGTGCTGCGTTCATCCGAGCTATGTTTACTGTGGTGCAAATATACACCAAGTTGATTCATACAAAAATAAATCTGGGGAAAATTCTGGCTACCTGAATCTGATATGAGGAGAAAGCTATCATACGATTGGAGGAAGCATGAGTAGTTTTACTTTTATTTTAAAAAGAGGCGGAGCTATATTTTCTTTGCGGACTTTCAGCAAATATACTTATGGCATTCAACGTCTCTTCTTTGTGCTGCGTTCTTCCCGCGCTATGTTTACTGTGTTGCAAATATACACCAAGTTGAATCATACAAATTAAATTTGGGGAAAATTTGTGGCTACCTGAATCTGATATGATGAGAAAGCCATCATAGGATTGAAAGAAGCAGGAGTAGCTTTACTTCTATTTTAAAAAGAGGCGGAGCTATATTTTCTTAGCGGACTTTCAGCAGGTATACATATGCATTACACGTCTCTTCTTGTGCTGCGTTCTGCCCGAGCTATGTTTACTGTGTTGCAAATATACACCAAGTTGAATCATACAAACTAAATCTGGGGAAAATTTGTGGCTTCCTGAATCTGATATGAGGAGAAAGCTATCATACGATTGAAGGAAGCAGGAGTAGCTTTACTTCTATAATAAAAAGAGGCGGAGCTATATTTTCTTTGCGGACTTTCAGCAACTATACATATGCATTACACGTCTTGTCTTTGTGCTGCATTCTTCGCGCGCTATGTTTACTGTGCTGCAAATATACACCAAGTTG
Organism: Amblyomma americanum; assembly: GCF_052857255.1. NCBI lineage: Eukaryota > Metazoa > Arthropoda > Arachnida > Ixodida > Ixodidae > Amblyomma > Amblyomma americanum. The sequence continues at coordinate 131,601,143 of NC_135507.1, forward strand.
AATCATACAAAATAAATCTGGGGAAAATTTGTGGCTACGTGAATCTGATATGAGGAGAAAGCTATCATAGGATTGGAGGAAGCATGAGTAGCTTTACTTCCATTTTATAGGGGCGGAGCCATATTTGCTTTGCGGACTTTCAGCAACTATACATATGCTTTTCTCGTCTCTTCTTTGTGCTGCGTTCTTCCGGGCTATGTTTACTGTGTTGCAAATATACGCCAAGTTGAATCATACAAATAAATCTTGGGAAACTTTGTGGCTACCTGAATCAGATATGAGGAGAAAGCTATCAAACGATTGGAGGAAGCAGGAGTAGCTTTATTTCTATTTTAAAAAGAGGCGGAGCTATATTTTCTTTGCGGACTTTCAGCAACTATACATATGCATTACACGTCTTGTGTTTGTGCTGCATTCTTCGCGCGCTATGTTTACTGTGCTGCAAATATCCACCAAGTTGAATCATACAAAATAAATCTGGGGAAAATTTGTGGCTACCTGTATCCGATATGAGGAGAAAGCTATCATATGATTGAAGGAAGCAGGAGTAGCTTTACTTCTAATTTAAAAAGAGGCGGGGCTATATTTTCATTGAGGACTTTGAGCAGCTATACTTATGCATTACACGTCTCGTCTTTGTACTGCGTTCTTCCCGCGCTATGTTTACTGTGTTGCCAATATACACCAAGTTGAATCTTACAAATTAAATCTTGGGAAAATTTGAGGCTACCTGAATCCGATATGAGCAGAAAGCTATCATATCATTTAAAAAAGCAGGAGTAGCTTTATTTCTATTTTAAAAAGAGGCAAAGCTATATTTTCTTTGCGGACTTTCAGCAAATATACATATGCATTACACGTCTCGTCTTTGTGCTGTGGTCTTCCCGCGCTATGTTTACTGTGTTGCAAATATACACCAAGTTGAATCATACAAATTAAATCTCGGGAAAATTTGTGGCTACCTGAATCTGATATAAGGAGAAAGCGATCATACGATTCAAGGAAGCGGTAGCTTTACTTCTATATTAAAAAGATGCGGAGCTATATTTTCATTGCGGACTTTCAGCAGGTATACATAAGCATTACACGTCCCTTCTTTGTGCTGCGTTCTTCCAGCGCTATGTTTACTGTGTTGCAAATATACACCAAGTTGAATCTTACAAATTAAATCTGGGGAAAATTTGTGGCTACCTGAATCTGATTTGACGAGAAAGCTATCATTCGACCGAAGGAAGCAGGAGTAGCTTTACTTCTATTTTAAAAAGAGATGGAGGTATATTTTCTTTGCGGACTTTCAGCAAGTATACATATGCATTACACGTTTCGTCTTTGTGCTGCGTTCTTCCGGGCTATGTTTACTGTGTTGCAAATATACACCAAGTTGATTCATACAAATTAAATCTGGGGAAAATTTGTGGCTACCTGAATCTGATATGAGGAGAAAGCTATCATATCATTTAAAAAAGCAGGAGTAGCTTTACTTCTATTTTAAAAAGAGGGAAAGCTATATTTTCTTTGCGGACTTTCAGCAACTATACATATGCATTACACGTCTCGTCTTTGTGCTGCGGTCTTCCCGCGCTATGTTTACTCTGTTGCAATTATACACCAAATTGAATCATACAAATTAAATCTGGGGAAAATTTGTGGCTACCTGAATCTGATATGAGGAGAAAGCTATCATACGATTGGAGGAAGCAGGAGTAGCTTTACTTCTATATTAAAAAGAGGCGGAGCTATCTTTGCGGACTTTCAGCAACTATACCTATGCATTACACGTGTCGTCTTTGTGCTGCGTTAATCCCGCGCTATGTTTACTGTGTTGCAAATATACACCAAGTTGAATCATACAAATTAATTCTGGGGAAAATATGTGGCTACCTGAATCTGATATGAGGAGAAAGCGATCATACGATTGAAGGAAGCAGGAGTAGCTTTACTTCTATTTTAAAAAGAGGCGGGGCTATATTTTCTTTGAGGACTTTGAGCAACTATACTTATGCATTACACGTCTCGTCTTTGTGCTGCGTTCTTCCCGCGCTATGTTTACTGTGTTGCCAATATACACCAAGTTGAATCTTACAAATTAAATCTGGGCAAAATTCGA